>NC_057805.1:325969682-325970196 GCF_018294505.1 Triticum aestivum
GGCGCCCCTCTGGATGCCGCGGCGCACACTAACGGGCGCCCGCGCCCGCGCCCGTAACCCGCACCCGCATCGCCCCCTCTGGGCCACTGCCAGGTGGGCCTCGCCCCACCTGAGCCACTGCCCACTGGGCCCGAACCCCGTGGGCCTATGACAAACGGGGCCCAGCCCAGAGAACGTGTTTAAAAAAATGAAATAAAAAATAAAAAATAAAATAAAAATAAATAATAATAATAGTAATAATAATAATAATAATAACAATAAACTAATTAAATAAATAAATAAAAATAAAATTAATAATAAAACAAATAATAAAAATAAATTCTCGGATGTTCCCCCCTTCGCCGGTACCACCTACTGTCGCGTTAGGACACACCTAGCACCGCTCATTGTCATGTCACGCATCGTCATGCTTATGTTTGCATTGTATTTACTGTTTCTTCCCTCTTCTTCTCTCCGGTAGACTACGAGACCGACACTGCTGCTGCCCAGTTCGACTACGGAGTCGACGACCCCT
>NC_057805.1:325970770-325978678 GCF_018294505.1 Triticum aestivum
CCCCCCCCCCCTTGATCACCAGATATCGCCTATTCTTATCTATACTGCTTGCATTAGAGTAGTATAGCCTGTTACTTCTTTCCGTTAATCCTATCCTTGCTACTACTGTTGTTACCTTTACCTGCAATCCTACATGCTTAGTATAGGATGCTAGTTTCCATCAGTGGCCCTACATTCTTGTCCGTCTGCTGTGCTATACTATCGGGCCGTGATCACCTGGGCGGTGATCACGGGTATATACTTATATACTAAATACATGACACATGTGATGACTAAAGTCGGGTCGGCTCGTAGGAGTACCCGCGAGTGGATCTTTGTGGCGGAGCGACAGGGCAGGTTGAGACCGCCTAGGTGAGAGGTGGGCCTGGCCCTGGTCGGCGTTCGCGGACACTTAACATGCTTAACGAGATCTTGGTATTTGATCTGAGTCTGGCCATTTGGTCTATACGCACTAGCCATCTACGCGGGAGTAGTTATGGGTATCCCGGCGTCGTGGTATCAGCCGAAGCCTTCGTGACGTCAGCGACTGAGTGGCGCGCGCCGTGTTGGACCGCTTTGACGTAACCGCCGTGATCGTGTGGGTTGCTAGGTCTGCTCGCGGCCGCGTTCGCAACGTGCAGGTGTGCATAGGGCGATGGGCCCAGACCCCTGCGCGCTTAGGATTAGACCGGCGTGCTGACCGCTCTGTTGTGCTTTGGTGGGGCTGCGACGCGTTGATCTTACGAGGCCGGGCATGACCCAGAAAAGTGTGTCCGGCCAAATGGGATCGAGCGTGCTGGGTTATGTGGTGCACCCCTGCAGGAAAGTTTATCTATTCGAATAGCCGTGTCCCTCGGTAAAAGGACGACCCGGAGTTGTACCTTAACCTTATGACAACTAGAACTGGATACTGAATAAACTACACCCTTCCAAGTGCCAGATACAACCCGGTGATCGCTCTCTAACAGGGCGACGAGGAGGGGATCGCCGGGTAGGATTATGCTATGCGATGCTACTTGGAGGACTTCAATCTACTCTCTTCTACATGCTGCAAGATGGAGATGGCCAGAAGCGTAGTCTTCGACAGGACTAGCTATCCCCCTTTTATTCTGGCATTCTGTAGTTCAGTCCACTGATATGCCCCTTTACACATATACCCATGCATATGTAGTGTAGCTCCTCGCTTGCGAGTACTTTGGATGAGTACTCACGGTTGCTTTTCTCCCTCTTTTCCCCTTTCCTTTCTACCTGGTTGTCGCAACCAGATGTTGGGGTCCAGGAGCCCGACGCCACCGTCAACGACGACTCCTACGACACTGGAGGTGCCTACTAGTACGTGCAGGCCGCTGACGACGACCAGGAGTAGTTAGGAGGATCCCAG
Organism: Triticum aestivum; assembly: GCF_018294505.1. Classification (NCBI taxonomy): domain Eukaryota; kingdom Viridiplantae; phylum Streptophyta; class Magnoliopsida; order Poales; family Poaceae; genus Triticum; species Triticum aestivum. Next base: position 325,972,131 of record NC_057805.1, read on the forward strand.
GCAGGAGGCCTGTGCCTCGTTCGATCTGTATCCCAGTTTGTGCTAGCCTTCTTAAGGCAAACTTGTTTAACTTATGTCTGTACTCAGATATTGTTGCTTCCGCTGACTCGTCTGTGATCGAGCACTTGTATTCGAGCCCTCGAGGCCCCTGGCTTGTATTATGATGCTTGTATGACTTATTTATGTTGTAGAGTTGTGTTGTGATATCTTCCCGTGAGTCCCTGACCTTGATCGTACACATTTGCGTGCATGATTAGTGTACGGTCAGATCGGGGGCGTCACAAGTTGGTATCAGAGCCGACTGCCTGTAGGAATCCCCCTTTCCACACTCCTTGGCCGAAGTCGAGTCTAGACATTACAAAACTTTTATTAACATGGCTGTGTGTCTTACGGGCCCACGTCGCCATTGGGTGGTACTAGGATCTTTTACTCCTCGACCTTTACTCTGGGACTCTAAACTCTCTTCTACTCGGGTTAAACGAATTTACTAACTCTAACACTAGGATCCCGTGACCGCATTCACCCCAAAGTTGGATAAGCCATAGTTGTTTCTTAGAGTAGTATTTTGAACAATTCACACACTGTCATTTGACTCCTTTGAAATGTCTTTGCTTTCAGATGGAACCCACGAGGCAGGTCGTTCGCCACACGACGGCCATTGGTGCCTCGGGATCACCTGCGGTGCTAGCTGAGATGATGACCTATCTGGGTTATCGCTGGCACCCTGAGTACACCGTCTACGAGGAGTACCAGGACTTTAACCAGGAGCAGTACCATGCCATCGTCCACCTCCACTCTCGGGAGTATGACTCCACTACTGTGCTGCACACCGCACATGGAGTTGGTGTGACCATCGATATGGCTGTCCACGATGCTGCCTATGCTGCTCTGACACGTCTTCGTGGAGAGTATCAGGAGTTGGACACCTCCCCTTTCAGGCACATTGCTATCGCATCTGATGTTGCTGCGGAGGGATACTATACTGCTGCCTACTCCACTGTCACCCGAGAGCCCTTCTACCATCAGAACCTGGTTCTGCATGCTGATGGGCTGGATCGAGCTAACCGAGCTCTTCGCCACGAGATGTACACCACCCGTCAGCACCTTTACCGTGCTCTGACGCTGCTGCACCCCTTTGTCCGATCTGGACAGGTACCGCGTACTGCGATCTACCCAGCCAGGACCGTGATGCCCCACGGTGTCGGTTGGCCAGAGGTGGGAGGCTACTCCCCCGCACTTGGTCCTCTTCTGCCACCTGAGCGTCGGGCTCTACACCTGAGTATCCGCGGCCCCCAGTCTGCTGACGTGGAGGGCTATCCGTTGCCTCACTACCAGCTGTCGGGCTACGATTACCTCCACAGTACCTCTTGGGACTGATGTAGGCTTGCTTGTAGTGTTAGATGCATTCGCCGCGAGCCTGTGTGCCGCCTATGATGTTTTGGTCTATGTACTGAACTCTGTGTACTGAACTCTATGCATGACCCCTTTTGTAAGTTATGCCGACTACTATGTAGTAGCTATCATGCTCCTCTCGTTATGCATGTTTCATCATGAATGATTCTTGTCTTTGCAAATATTTCCCAATGCTGAACTACCCCTGTTATATATTAGCAGGATGGTTAGACCAGGTGGTCGTGGTCGTGGTGGCGATGCCCCACCACCACCTGAGTACATGGCTGGTATGATCCAACAGTTTGAACTGAACCGCCAATTCATGGAAAATATGATGGCTCAGTTTCCTCGCCCCAATATGAACCAGCAGCCAGCCCAAGTGACTCTTCAAGATTTCATACGCCTCAACCCAACCATCTACCGCAGCTCAACTCAGCCTCTGGATGCTGATGACTGGCTCCATGACATCACCTATGAGATGGAGTCTGCTGATGTAGCCCCTGCCAGCTATGTCAACTTTGCTTCCTTCTTTCTGAAGGGACCCGCAGCTCAATGGTGGGACAGCCACAGGCGTACTCTGCCAGCTGGAACAATCATCACATGGCCAGACTTCCAAGCTGCTTTCCGTGCCCGCTTCATTCCTCAAGGAGTCATGGACCGGAAGAAGCGTGAGTTCCGCAACCTCACCCAAGGAAACAAAACTGTTGAAGCTTATCAACAGGAGTTTCTAGACTTGTCTCGTTATGCTGAAGAGGACATTGCAACTGATGCACGCAGACAGGAGAAGTTCCGTGATGGCCTTCAAGCTGACATCAAGCTCGCACTTCTAGTGCATGACTTTGCTGATTTCGCCACCTTGGTGAACAAGGCCATCAATGTCGAAACTGGTCTGCAGGAATACCAGAGCTCTCACAGGCGCAACCGTGACACGGGCTCATCTTCGGGCCCGCCCTCACAGAAGCGAAAGATATGGATCCCGAACAGCATGTACCGTCCAAATGCACCTGCTCCAAGGAAATCTTATGCTGCACCGCGTCTGCCTCCTCCACCATCTAGGCAGTCAAAGCTACTAGCTCCCCCACCTGGGGCTCCTGTTCCCACTTCCGATAATGGTCTGTGCTTCAAGTGTGGTCAACCGGGTCACTTTGCCAGGAACTGCTATCAGAACCAGAATCAACTGGCCCTTCCAGCAGCTGGCCGTGGTAACAACCAGCCCCGCAACAACAATGCTAAGTCTTATGGTCGTGCTCATGCCAACCACGTTGATCTCAGCGAAGCTCAAGACCAGCCTGCTACTGTGATGGGTACACTCCTCGTAAATTCAGTACCAGCATCCGTTTTATTTGATACAGGAGCATCCCATTCATTCATATCTGCAGAATTTGCATTCCTGCATGGCATTAATTACGAAGAGATAAACACTCCGCTAGTGGTACACACCCCTGCGGGCCAATGTCAAACCTCTATGGTTAGTCACGATGTTACTGTTGAAATTGAAGGACTGGAATTTCTTGTCTCTCCCATCGTACTGAAGTCCTGTAGCATTGATCTCATTCTGGGAATGAATTGGTTAAAAGCGCATACTGCTTCAATCGTTTGCACCACTAAGACCGTCCATTGCTACACCCTTCAGATGAGATAGTTACTTACCAAGCCCATCTGGTGCAAAATGCCGAGGCAAGGCTCTATGCATTGAATGCATTGAACGCTGCACCACTCGAGGGCATTGAAAACATTCCCGTCGTGCGAGAATTCCTCGACGTCTTCCCTGAAGAACTTCCAGGGATTCCCCCTGCTAGAGCTGTCGAATTCATCATCGACTTGAAACCAGGCACCACTCCTATAGCCAAGCGACCCTACAAGATGCCGCCGCATGAACTCCTTGAGCTTAAGGAGGAAATCAACAAATCTCTTCGCAAAGGATTCATTCGCCCAAGTTGCTCTCCTTGGGGAGCACCTTCTCTCTTTGTCAAGAAGAAGGATGGGACAAACCGGTTAGTTCAAGACTACCGTCCTATAAACCAAGCTACCATCCAGAATAAATACCCCCTTCCTCGGATCAATGATCTGTATGATCAACTGGCGGGTTCGTCAGTGTTCTCTAAGCTCGACTTGAGGTTGGGCTACCACCAGATCCGTGTTCGCGAAGAGGATATCCCAAAGACCGCCTTCGTGACTCGCTATGGTTCATACGAGTACACCGTCATGTCTTTCGGTTTAACCAATGCTCTAGCCACCTTCTCTCGTCTGATGAACTATATATTCATGGATTACCATGACAAGTTCGTCGTGGTTTATCTGGATGATATCCTGGTATTTTCCAAGAACGAAGAAGAACATGCTGAACATCTTCGACTTGTGCTGGAAAAGCTACAAGAGCATCAACTATATGCCAAGTTCTCCAAATGTGAATTCTGGCTACCGGAAGTAACCTATCTTGGGCATGTCATCTCTAAGGATGGTATTGCCGTCAACCCCGAGCGAGTTCAGGCTATTCTTGATTGGACTCCTCCCAAGAACGTTAAGCAAGTCAGAAGTTTTCTCGGTCTCGCCAGCTATTGCCGTCGATTCGTCGAGAACTTCTCCAAGATCGCCAGGCCTCTGACTAACCTGTTGCATAAGGGCGTCAAGTTCCAATGGACAGACAAATGTCAGGAAAGTTTCCAGGCACTCAAAGACAAGTTGACTTCTGCTCCAGTTCTAGCTCCACCTGATACTAAGAAGGACTTTGTCATTTACTGCGACGCTTCCCGTCAAGGATTAGGCTGTGTCCTAATGCAAGACCGCAAAGTGATTGCTTATGCCTCTCGGCAATTGCGCCCTCACGAAGAGAACTACCCAGTTCACGACCTCGAACTTGCTGCTGTCATTCATGCCCTGAAGCAGTGGCGACATTACCTTCTCGGTAATCGTTGCGAGATCTTCACTGACCACCAAAGTCCGAAGTATCTGTTTACTCAGCCAGATCTGAACCTCCGTCAACAGAGATGGATGGAGCTTGTTGCAGACTTTGACTTGGGTATTTCCTATACGCCAGGCAAGGCTAATGTAATGGCTGATGCCTTGAGCCGCAAGTCTTACTGCAACCACCTCCAGGTTCATAAAGTTCAGCCCTCGCTTGTTGAAGAATTCAGGAAGCTGAACCTCCATATTGTTCCTCCGGGTGCACTCGCCCCCCCTCCTAAGGAGTTTCGCAAGATGAACCTCCGTGTTGTTCCCCAGGGTTCCCTCAATACCCTGGCCGTCGAACCAGATCTCTTGGACTCCATCAAGAGAATACAGGGATATGACTCTGAAGCCCACAAGATTAAGCGCTACCTCGCAGAAGGAAAGCCCTCATTCTTCACTATTGCTGAAGATGGCACCTTATACTTCAAGGTCCGCCTAGTGGTGCCATGTGCAGAGAAAAACCTGGATATGACACAGGAAGTGATGAAAGAAGCTCATGATACGCCTCTATGTATCCATCCTGGTAGTACAAAGATGTACCAAGTCATCCGTCAGAGATTCTGGTGGTCTAATATGAAGCAAGACATTGCTCGTTATGTTGCTGAGTGTGACGTTTGCCGTCGTATCAAAGCAGAACATCAAAGGCCTGCTGGAACTCGGCAACCTATCTCTATTCCTGAATGGAAATGGGACCATGTTGAGATGGACTTCGTCACTGGATTTCCCAAATCACAGAAAGGTAATGATGCTATTCTTGTTGTCATTGACCGGCTTTCCAAAGTTGCACATTTTCTGGCGGTCAAAGAAACGATAACCGCTAGCCAGTTGGCAACGCTCTATATGTCCAGGATTGTTTCACTCCACGGTATTCCATTGGTTATCAGCTCAGACCGTGGCAGCTTATTCACTTCAAGATTCTGGGCAAGTTTCCAAGAAGCTATGGGAACTCATCTGTCATTCAGTACTGCGTTTCATCCTCAATCGCAAGGGCAGATTGAATGCGTCAACCAAGTTCTCGAAGACATGCTTCGAGCTTGTGTTATTTCCTTCGGCAAGAAATGGGAGGAATCTCTCCCGTATGCTGAGTTCTCTTATAATAATAGCTATCAAGCTAGTCTGAAGATGGCCCCCTTCGAAGTGTTATATGGACGAAAGTGCCGAACCCCTCTGAACTGGTCAGAAACTGGGGAACGTCCACTCTTCGGTCCGGATATTATCCAAGATGCCGAAGAACAAGTCCGCATTATTCGCGAGAATCTCAAGACTGCTCAGTCACGTCAGAAGAGTCAGTATAACAGTCATCATAAAGACATGGTCTATCAACCTGGCGAAAAGGCTTATCTTCGAGTCACACCTATGAAGGGTGCTCACCGCTTCGGGATCAAGGGCAAACTAGCTCCTCGCTATATTGGGCCATTCACTATTCTCGAAAGGCGTGGAAAAGTGGCATACCAATTGGAGCTACCGCCGAACCTTTCTCAGGTTCACGATGTGTTCCATGTGTCACAGCTCCGCCGTTGCTTCAAGGACCCAATCCGAGCTGTGGATCATGAAGTGCTCGAATTGCAGCAAGACCTCTCCTATAAGGAGCATCCGGTCCGCATTCTCGACCAAGCTGAACGCCGGACACGTCAGAAGGCGATCAAGTTTCTCAAAGTCCAGTGGTCCCACCATTCTGAAGATGAGGCCAGTTGGGAACGAGAGGATCGTCTGCGCAAAGAATACCCCGCACTGTTTTCCTTCTACCTCCTAAATCTCGGGACGAGATTTCTTGTAGTGGAGGAGATTTGTAACACCCCGAGAATCAAGCTACACTAATCTCACGCTAATGGTGCCACGTCACCACGGTTACCGTTGTTAACCTCGCGATGATTCGAAACCGTTTCAAAATTTAAATTCAAATTACTGTCAATAACAAAAGTTTTCAAATATTAAAATAAAAATGTTCGGGAGATGCCATATTTTGCCTAAGTAAATATGGTGTGGTAAACACATTTTTATAAAATGCCTAAATAGTTTAAATTGAAATAAAACAGAAAAGCAAATAAATAAAAGAAAAGAAATTACAAAAAGGAAAAGAAAACAGAACAAAAAAACAAAAGCCCCCCCCCACTGGACCTGGCCCAACTGGGCCAACCCCCAGCCGCCCGAATGGGACGGCCCACCCCGCGCCCCCCCTCTCCCCTTATCCTTATCCCCTCCCCCCA
>NC_057805.1:325979501-326065552 GCF_018294505.1 Triticum aestivum
AATAATAAAACAAATAATAAAAATAAATTTAATTAATTAATTAATTAAGTTAATTAATCCTGTTTAAATTAATCTAATTAGATAATTAATTTAAATAAACAGTAATTATTTAGCTAAACCCTAATTAAACTAAACAGAGAATGACAGGTGGGTCCCACTGGACCCACATGTCAGTTTGACTTAGTCAACCCCTGTTGACTGCTGATGTCAGCATGACATCATGCTGATGTCATAAATCCAAATTTTGAATTAAATTAAATAATTAATTAAATTCCAGAAATTAATAAAATCTTTAGAAAATCATATCTTTTAATCCGTAACTCGGATTAAAATATTTTCAACATGAAAGTTGCTCAGAACGACGAGACGAATCCGAATGCGCAGTCCGTTCGTCCACCACACCTCCCTAACCTATCGAACTAGCAACTTTCCCCCTCCGGTCCGTCTGTCCGAAAACGCGAAACATCGGGAATACTTCCCGGATGTTCCCCCCTTCGCCGGTACCACCTACTGTCGCGTTAGGACACACCTAGCACCGCTCATTGTCATGTCACGCATCGTCATGCTTATGTTTGCATTGTATTTACTGTTTCTTCCCTCTTCTTCTCTCCGGTAGACTACGAGACCGACACTGCTGCTGCCCAGTTCGACTACGGAGTCGACGACCCCTCCTACTTGCCAGAGCAACCAGGCAAGCCCCCCCCCCTTGATCACCAGATATCGCCTATTCTTATCTATACTGCTTGCATTAGAGTAGTATAGCCTGTTACTGCTTTCCGTTAATCCTATACTGATGCATAGCCTATCCTTGCTACTACTGTTGTTACCTTTACCTGCAATCCTACATGCTTAGTATAGGATGCTAGTTTCCATCAGTGGCCCTACATTCTTGTCCGTCTGCTGTGCTATACTATCGGGCCGTGATCACCTGGGCGGTGATCACGGGTATATACTTATATACTAAATACATGACACATGTGATGACTAAAGTCGGGTCGGCTCGTAGGAGTACCCGCGAGTGGATCTTTGTGGCGGAGCGACAGGGCAGGTTGAGACCGCCTAGGTGAGAGGTGGGCCTGGCCCTGGTCGGCGTTCGCGGACACTTAACACGCTTAACGAGATCTTGGTATTTGATCTGAGTCTGGCCATTTGGTCTATATGCACTAGCCATCTACGCGGGAGTAGTTATGGGTATCCCGGCGTCGTGGTATCAGCCGAAGCCTTCGTGACGTCAACGACTGAGTGGCGCGCGCCGTGTTGGACCGCTTTGACGTAACCGCCGTGATCGTGTGGGTTGCTAGGTCTGCTCGCGGCCGCGTTCGCAACGTGCAGGTGTGCATAGGGCGATGGGCCCAGACCCCTGCGCGCTTAGGATTAGACCGGCGTGCGGACCGCTCTGTTGTGCTTAGGTGGGGCTGCGACGCGTTGATCTTACGAGGCCGGGCATGACCCAGAAAAGTGTGTCCGGCCAAATGGGATCGAGCGTGTTGGGTTATGTGGTGCACCCCTGTAGGGAAGTTTATCTATTCGAATAGCCGTGTCCCTCGGTAAAAGGAGGACCCGAAGTTGTACCTTGACCTTATGACAACTAGAACTGGATACTGAATAAAATACACCCTTCCAAGTGCCAGATACAACCCGGTGATCGCTCTCTAACAGGGCGACGAGGAGGGGATCGCCGGGTAGGATTATGCTATGCGATGCTACTTGGAGGACTTCAATCTACTCTCTTCTACATGCTGCAAGATGGAGATGGCCAGAAGCGTAGTCTTCGACAGGACTAGCTATCCCCCTTTTATTCTGGCATTCTGTAGTTCAGTCCACTGATATGCCCCTTTACACATATACCCATGCATATGTAGTGTAGCTCCTCGCTTGCGAGTACTTTGGATGAGTACTCACGGTTGCCTCTCTCCCTCTTTTCCCCCTTTCCTTTCTACCTGGTTGTCGCAACCAGATGTTGGGGTCCAGGAGCCCGACGCCACCGTCAACGACGACTCCTACGACACTGGAGGTGCCTACTAGTACGTGCAGGCCGCTGACGACGACCAGGAGTAGTTAGGAGGATCCCAGGCAGAAGGCCTGCGCCTCGTTCGATCTGTATCCCAGTTTGTGCTAGCCTTCTTAAGGCAAACTTGTTTAACTTATGTCTGTACTCAGATATTGTTGCTTCCGCTGACTCGTCTGTGATCGAGCACTTGTATTCGAGCCCTCGAGGCCCCTGGCTTGTATTATGATGCTTGTATGACTTATTTATGTTGTAGAGTTGTGTTGTGATATCTTCCCGTGAGTCCCTGACCTTGATCGTACACATTTGCGTGCATGATTAGTGTACGGTCAAATCAGGGGCGTCACAATTGTCAACAATAATAATTCATGATCAAATATATTTGAATGGCCATATATGCTTATATCTTTCCCATTCACATGATGCTTGCCAACTAAAAAGTAGGTTGGAATGAGAAGGAATACTACTGACTCTTGCATAAAAGTAAAAGATAGGCTCTTCGCAGAGGGAAGCAGGGATTTGCAGAGGTGCCAGAGCTCGAAGCTTTAAAACGGACATGAAAATAATTTTGAGAGGTATGCTTTCATTGTCAACATAACGACCAAGAGTTCCCAATATCTTCCATACTAGATACATTATAGGCGGTTCCCAAACAGAAAGGTAAAGATTTTACTCCCCCTCCACCAACAATCACACTCCACGGCTTGTCCGAAACAACGGGTGCCGTCCAACTATCAACAATCCTAGGGGAGTTTTGTTTAAATTATTTGCGATTTTGTTTTTGATCTTTTGATCATAGAACTGGGCATCCCAGTTACCAGCCATTTTCTCGTGAATGATGAGCAGAGTCCACTCATCGTGAGAATAACCCACCTAGCATGGAAGATACTGACAGCCCCTAGTCGCTACATGAGTGATTCGGGCATACAAAACAGATTATTATTTGAGGTTTAGAGTTTGGCACATGCAAATTTACTTGGAACGGCAGGTAAATACCACATATAGGTAGATATGGTGGACACTCACGGAAGAAACTTGGTTCAAGGAATTTGGATGCACAAGCAGTATTCCCGCTTAGTACAGATATTTTGGCTAGCAAAGGATTCTAAATAGCAAGCACCACATGTTAGAGGATCCGTAACAATATAACTTCTATACAAATATACACAAGCATAACTCATTATGTTGTCTTCCTTGTCCAACTTCAACTAATTTGCTCAGGTTTGAAAATAATTAATGGGGTTCACAATCATAGAAGATGTCCAAGATAGTATATTTATATGTGAAATCTCTCTTCCTTCAATATTCTTTCATGAATTGTTCAAGTGACCAATACAATGTTTGCTAACCTTCAATAAATTTACCACCTCTACTTCTTATATGTGAAGTCATTACTCCCCATGGGAAAGGCATATGAAACATATATAATTTCAGATTTATGATATTCAAATCATTCAACCATTTACTCATAGGATATAAGTGAAGCACATGAGTAAATGACAAACTACTCCAAAAAGATATAAGTGAAGATCAATGAGTAGTTAAATAATTATGTAGCTATGTGAAGACTCTCTCTCATTTAAGAATTTCAGATTTTGGGATATTATTCAAACAGCAAGCAAAACAAAATAAAACGACATTTCAAGGATAGCACTCATCATGTGAAGAAGCAAAAACTTAGGCTCAACCGATACTCACCGATAATTGTTGAAGAAGAAAGGTGGGATGCCTACCGGGGCATCCCCAAGCTTAGATGCTTGAGACTTATTGAAATATTATATTGGGGTGCCTTGGGCATCCCCAAGCTTGAGATTTTGTGTCTCCTTAATACCTCTCATTTCACGGTTTCCTAAATCTCGAAAGCTTCATCCACACCACAGTCAACAAGAACTCGTGAGATAAGTTAGTATAAACCAATGCAAAAACCTTATCATTTTCTACTTTAACAAATCACTAAAATTATTATTAAACATTGCATACTAAATGCCTCTGCATATTTCATACTCCTATCCTCAAATAGAATCATTAAGCAAGCAAACATATGCAAACAATGCAAACATAACAGCAATCTGCCAAAATAGTACAGTTTGTAAAGAATGCAAGATTAATCATACTTCCCTAACTCCAAACATTATGAAATTCAACCACACTGTAGAAAATTTATCAGAGCTTATTATGCAAAAAGTTTCAACATTTTATCATATTCTAGCTTTTCTAGGGAATTTTTGCAACAGCGATAAACTTTCTGTTTTGAAACAGCAACATGTATACTTGCAAAATAAGCATGGTAAAGGCTATCCTTGACATTTTTATTGAAAATAGAGATGCAAAACATTATTCTGAATAACATCAAGCAAATACTAACAAAATAAAATGATGCTCCAAGCAAAACACATATCATCTGGTAAATAAAAATATAGCTCCAAGTAAAGTTATCGATGAACGAAGATGAAAGAGGGGACGCCATCCGGGGCATCCTGAAAGTGCAACTATCCCTGGGTGGTTTTGGTAATGATTAACAACATATAGCTCATTGAGCTAACACTATTTCAAGATAAATATTTCAGGAAAGCTCAATGATTGGCATGGCATGGATTAGAAAGTGGACCCCTCAAAATGCTAAGGACAAAATATTGGCTCAAGCTCAAAGCACAAGACTCTACATTTTATTTTTAGTGATCCAAGATCACATTGAGTCCATAGGAAAAGCCAATACTATCAAAAGGGGGTGAGGTGTTGCTTAATGAGTTTCTTGCTCAAAATGCTTAGTGATATGCTCCAAAAACCCTCAACTACTTTCTCATATCCACATATGTCCCAAACCAAAAGTCAAACTCGGCCCCACCGAAACTTTCTATCTGGCGCCACCGAGTTCTCTTGACATAGCCACTGCCACAAACCCTAGTCACTTCGGTCTCACCGATAGGGATCTCGGCCTCACCGAGATGGGATTGCAAACTCTCTGTTTCCCTTCGTAACGTTTCGGTCTAACCGATTTGAGTGATCGGTCCCACCGAGTCTGCAATGCAAACTCACTGTTTCCCTTTCGTAACGCTTCGGTCCCAGCGAGACGAGCGAATCGGTCCCACTGAGTTTGCCTGACCAACTCTTTGTTTGGCTATTACCAAAATAGGTCCCACCGAGTTTGTGTAATCGGTTTCACCGAGATTACATTATGCCCTAACCCTAATGAAATCGGTCCCACCGAGTTGACATATCGGTTCCACCAGAATGCCTAAAGGTCACATTATGAACCAAATCGGTCCGACCAAGTTTTCTAATTCGGTCCCACCGAGTTTGGTGATTTGTGTGTAACGGTTAGATTTTGTGTGGAGGCTATATATACCCCTCCACCCACTCTTCATTCATGGAGAGAGCCATCAGAACATGCCTACACTTCCAACATACATTTTCTGAGAGAGAACCACATACACTTGTGTTGAGGTCAAGATATTCCATTCCAACCACATAAATCTTGATCTCTAGCCTTCCCCAAGTTGCCTTCCACTCAAATCATCTTTCTACCAAATCCAATCCTATGAGAGAGAGCTGAGTGTTGGGGAGACTATCATTTGAAGCACAAGAGCAAGGAGTTCATCATCAACACACCATCTATTACCTTTTGGAGAGTGGTGTCTCCTAGATTGGCTAGGTGTCACTTGGGAGCCTCCGTTAAGATTGTGGAGTTGAACCAAGGAGTTTGTACGGGCAACGAGATCGCCTACTTCGTGAAGATCTACCCTAGTGAGGCAAGTCCTTCGTGGGCGATGGCCATGGTGGGATAGACAAGGTTGCTTCTTCGTGGACCCTTCATGGGTGGAGCCCTCCGTGGACTCGCGCAACCGTTACCCTTCATGGGTTGAAGTCTCCATCAACGTGGATGTACGATAGCACCACCTATCGGAACCACGAATAAAAAATCTCCGTGTCTACATTGCGTTTGCTCCCTCCAAACTCCTCCCTTCACCTTCATATGCAATTGTTTTACATTCCGCTGCTATACTCTTAGAATTGCATGTGTAGGTTGATTACTTGATTTGTGCTAAGTTGCTAAAATCTGCCAAGACTTAAAATTGGGAAAAGGCTAGATTTTTATTTGGTCAAGTAGTCTAATCACCCCCCCTATAGACATACTTTCGATCCTACAATTGGTATTAGAGCTTTGGTCTCCATTTGATTTGATTTCCATAGCTTTTGGTGATCATAGCCTTGGTTTCACAACCTAGGAGAGTATGGCGTCTACCGAGGGAAATTACCACCGTAGATGTCCTTACTTTGATGGTACTACTTTTGCTAGTTGGAAGCAAATGCATATTCTTGGACATAACCCCGCCGTTTGGGCCATTGTGTGTATTGGCTTGCAAGGTGAATTCTTTGATGGGAGGGAACCGAACCGTGAAGCTACCGCGGAAGAGTTGAAGATGCTACAATACAACGCTCAAGCTTGTGATATTCTCTTCAACGGATTGTGCCCCGAAGAATTCAACAAAATCAGCCGTCTTGAGAATGCAAAGGAAATTTGGGATACTTTGATTGATATGCACGAAGGTACCGACTCCGTCAAGGAATCCAAATTGGATGTGCTTCAGAGTCAACTTGACAAGTTTGAAATGAAGGATGGTGAAGGTGTCGCTGAAATGTACTCTAGGCTTGCTCTCATCACAAATGAAATTGCCGGCTTAGGAAGTGAAGAGATGACCGATAGATTCATCATCAAGAAGATCCTAAGAGCCTTGGATGGAAAATATGATACCGTGTGCACATTGATCCAAATGATGCCCAATTACAAAGATCTCAAGCCAATGGAAGTCATTGGAAGAATTCTTGCCCATGAGATGTCACTCAAGGATAAGGAAGAGCTTCACAACAGGTCAAGTGGGTTCCCAAGACTACATCAAGTTCCACTTCATCAAGTACGACTACAACTCCAAGGATTCCCATCAAGATGGTGTGTATCCCTAAGAAGAAGAACTAGAAAGTTCTTGAGGGTGACTCCGCCAACATACTTCACTCTTATCATTTTGGCAAGGACGAGTGCAAACAACTTCCATATCTTGCACTAGTACAAGGAGTCACAAACCCTCGTGTTGGTAAGACAAGGTACAAGGTAACCTAATGCATTCATGGACATCATCTCATGTGAATATCACTCTATGTCAATGGATATCCTTGTTTGTTCCTTGTGGGACTAACCCGTGTAGGTATTGAAAGTGCAACTCACTCCAAAGGATTGCTCCGAATGATCTACATCAACATCGAGCATCCACATCTTCAACACATACATGAAGTCATCATCGACAAAACCCAAGGTTAGTTCATCCCTCTTAGGGGGGATATCACATCTAGGGGGAGCTTTACTCTAATCAATTGAGCTAAAGCAACTCTAATGATGTGAACACAACAATGCTTTATGTAAAAGTGGCAACCCCACTTGTGCTTAAACGATGAGTATGACCTATGATCAAATGTTCTCATTTGACTCCTAAGTCAATATACTCATATATAGATGACCTAGTCATCGCCAAATTGCTTGATAGATGCTAGAGTGATTGTGCATGCTTTGTCACATATTTCATTTGTCATTTTATTGTGTGAGCATGTTGGATGCATATTTTACTCATTCAAGGACATCCATTTGTTGTTTTGTCTGATTGGTTTTTCTTTTGCCAAATGGATGGACAAGAATGCCTAAGAACTCCCTCTAGCTATCTATGCTTTTCTCGTCTCAAACTCTATCCATGCTACATCACAAAGTTTGACCAAGCCAGATTCGAACCACTCTGTGTGAGGAGCACTCGGAGTCCCCGATTCGTCATAGACTTAAACTTCCAAAACCTCTTGGTGCATTTCGGTCTGACCGAGAAATCCATTTCGGTCAAACTGAGTTCACTAAGTTGATCTAGGTTTTCATCTCGGTGCAACCGATTTGAACACTTCAGTCACACCGAGTTGCAGCAACCGCTTGCGATTCTGCAATCTCGGTGCCACCGAGTTGTTCCACTCAGTCACACCGACATGGTCGGGATAAAAATACCCACGGGTGAGACTTTGAAAATTTCTTCGAATTCTCTCAGCCCGTGCGTGTCCTGCTCTTTCTCCTCGGGTCTCCGGATCATCTCCTCGCCGCCAACAACCTCCCGCCGTTGGATTCTGCCGCCGTCGACGGAATCTGCTCCCCCGTCGCCGCCGTAACGAACACTCGCCGTTCTAGGGTAAGTGTTCGACCCCTTGTGCTGTCTTTTTCACTCCGATTCCTAGCACAAGGACAATACCATGTTTCTTGCCACGAATGAGATTAATCTATCAGCAAAAACTTCCTTAGGTCTAGATTGATTCGGAAATTTTAGGGTTAGCTCTCCGCAGAACTCATCTCGGACCGACCGAAATGTAGAAATCGGTCTCACCGATTGGGCTTAGGCCATTGCACATGCGCTTTTCGGTCTGACCGAAACATGTAAATCGGTGTTCCCGAGTTCAAGATTCTGTGAAACCCTAGCAACCTCGGTGCCACCGAACTGTGACTCGGCCCAACCGAGTTCACTAGTTTAGGTTCCAAATGTTGCTTCGGTATCACCGAGTTTGTCAATTCGGTAGCTCTGAGATCATTTCTATAGAGAACTAAAACTAAGATTTTTTGACTCAATTTGTTTTGCAAAACCTCTGTACTTTGTGATGCTCATCTACTCCACCTCATCTACAACCTCTTCACAGGGTCTGCTGACAGTTCGCCTGCAAGATGTCTGATCAAAGTGACAGCCAGAACAGGCCAAAGGAACATGTGCAGATGAGTGAGGGCTCAGATCCCTCTAGCACTTCTGATGATGGCAGCAGGAGCACTCCAAGCAACTTGCCAAAGGCAGCCACCAGGTCTAGGAAGAAGAGAACCTCAGAATCTGAGGATGAGGACTATGTGGCCACTGAGGAGGAAGTAAGCTCCAAGAAGAAGGTGCTGAAGAAGGAGTATGGCACAGCTGCTGCAAGTAAGCCAGGACTGAACAAGAAGGCACCTGCAAGGAGGATGCCAATGTCAAAGCCAAGGAAAGTTGCCACAGGTGAAACTATGAAGTTCACCATTGAATCTGAAGAAGAAGTAGCTGGTGAGGACAAGAAGAAGAAGAAGAGGGCAAGAACCACTACTGCCAGAGTTCTTGGCAAGCCCTCAATGAAGAGAGATTCTGAAGGAGAAGAGGAAGAGGAAGAGGATGCTGCACCAGCACCCAAAGTTCAGAAGCTTATGGGTGATGCTATAAAGGCAGGGGCTGCTCCATCAAAGCCCAAAACAGCTCCCAAAGCTCAAACTCAGAAGCCCCCAAAACCCAAGAGGAACACGAGAAGTATTCCAGCTGAGGAGAAGAACAAGGCCCCAGTGCCTGATGCTGAAGAAGCAGAAGATGATTCACTTGTCTTGAGGAAGCTGAAGCCAAAGATCCCTTACCATAATGATGCACATCCTGTTGCAGAAGATATGAGGATCAGGAAGGATGCGGGACTGAGATTGTGGAGACAATCAGATCCTTATGCTGTGAGGAGGAGAACAGCAGTTGACTATAGGTTCCACACAAAGGAACAACAAGATTTCTATGAGACTATTCTGCTTGACAAGAAGCCCGTAGTGTGTGACATGAGATGGGTGGATTGGGAGTACATCAAGGAAAATGAAGATCACTATCTAGGAGTCTATGACAGCTTCAAGGCTTGTGGAGTAGATACGTTTGTTGGACAGAACCTCACCAAATGGAATGATGAGCTGATTATGTAGTTCTACTCCACTGCCCATTTCTATCCAGATGGGAGGATAGTATGGATGTCTGAGGGTACAACATACCAGTCCACAGTTGAGGAATGGGCTAATCTGATAAATGCCCCTGAAGAACATGAGGATGACTTGGATGTATATGCTGACAAGAAGAAGGATCACAACTCAATGGCAAACATGCACAAGGAGACCCCATATAAGGCTTTGCAGACTCATAAGCTTGGATCAGTACACTTCTTGTTGTCTGGTCTGCCTACCATCAACTGGATCCTTAGGCACACATTGCTACCCAAGTCAGGAGATCACAAGATGATCAGAGGACATGCTATCAATTTGCTACATTTGTTTGATGTGCCTCAGAAGTTCAAGGTCATGAGTTTGATTGTAGAGACAATCAAAAGGACAGCTGCTGACCAGAAGAGAAGCTTTGGGTATGCTCCACACATTCAGGAGCTCATCAACTCCAAGATGGGCACATGTAGATACTTGTTGGACAAGGAGCACCTTCCTCTGCATCCTGATTTTGAAGACAATAATGTTGTGATGAATGAGGAAGACCCCACATCTGTGCAAGCACATGAGAAGAGAGAGAAGGCAAGGGCAGAGAAAGCTGCAAAGATGCCAACTGCTGAAGAGGCATCTCAAGTGTTCTTGAAGAGCAAGCAAGATCAGCTTGGATATCTGATCCAATCCACTTTGAGGATTGAGAAGGGCTTGGCCACCCTGACTCAAAACCAGGAGAGCTTGGAGAGGATCATTGAGCAGAAATTCTATGATCTTGATGTCAAAGTAACTGAGATTCAGTCAGTGGTTGAGCAACTTCAGGAGGAAGTGGAGGAGAAGAAGGGCAAGTCTACTACAGATACTTTTGCTATAGTGCCCAGAAGCCAGAGGTCTGCTACGGTGCCTATCCTAGACACTAGAGCTACTACATCTGCACCAGCAGCCACTCCACCAGCTCCAGCAACATCGACAGAAGCTTTCGTCCTTGGAGTCATCTCTACACCATCTCATGAAGGCCAAGCTTGAGAGACGCATAGCACTATGCATATTTGAACTTTTTGGTAACTTGTTGCCAAAGGGGAGGAATATGTATAGATCATAGCCTTCGAGAGAGAGAGAGAGAGAGAGTGTTGTTGTTTTGTCTCTCTTTGCATTTTACATATTTGAACTTTATTGTGTGTTTGCTTGCTACATTATGTCTTTTGTGAGATACTTGGATGATCATGTGATTGATCATTTGCTACCTTAAATACTTGTTTGGATGATACTATCTTCTATATTTTATATATGATCATTCACTTTGCTTGGTGATGAGTGCATTATCTTTAATTATTATCATTTTGAGCGCTCCACCAAGATGTATGTGACATGGAAGAGTGACCCATGGTCCTAACACATTGTGCATTTGCAGTCCAAAGCAAATTTTAAATAATGCACAAAATTAGGGGGATCTCTTGCTTATCACATACTTCTCAAAGCGACAATATATTTCTATCTTATTATCATTTGACGAAGCTTTGATCTATATGTTGTCATCAATTACCAAAATGGGGGAGATTGAAAGTGGAACTATCCCTGGGTGGTTTTGGTAATTATTAACAACATATAGCTCATTGAGCTAACACTATTTCAAGATAAATATTTCAGGAAAGCTCAATGATTGGCATGGCATGGATTAGAAAGTGGACCCTCAAAATGCTAAGGACAAAATATTGGCTCAAGCTCAAAGCACAAGACTCTACATTTTATTTTTAGTGATCCAAGATCACATTGAGTCCATAGGAAAAGCCAATACTATCAAAAGGGGGTGAGGTGTTGCTTAATGAGTTTCTTGCTCAAAATGCTTAGTGATATGCTCCAAAAACCCTCAACTACTTTCTCATATCCACATATGTCCCAAACCAAAAGTCAAACTCGGCCCCACCAAAACTTTCTATCCGGCGCCACCGAGTTCTCTTGACATAGCCACTGCCACAAACACTAGTCACTTCGGTCTCACCGAGATGGGATTGCAAACTCTATGTTTCCCTTCATAACGTTTCGGTCTAACCGATTTGAGCGATCGGTCCCACCGAGTCTGCAATGCAAACTCTCTGTTTCCCTTTCGTAACGCTTCGGTCCCGCCGAGACGAGTGAATCGGTCCCACCGAGTTTTCCTGACCAACTCTCTGTTTGGTTATTACCAAAATAGGTCCCACCGAATTTGTGTAATTGGTCTCACCGAGATTACGTTATGCCCTAACCCTAATGAAATCGGTCCCACCGAGTTGACATATTGGACCCACCGGAATGCCTAACTGTCACATTATGAACAAAATCGGTCCGACCGAGTTTTTTAATTCAGTCCCACCGAGTTTGGTGATTTGTGTGTAACGGTTAGATTTTGTGTGGAGGCTATATATACCCCTCCACCCACTCTTCATTCGTGGAGAGAGCCATCAGAACATGCCTACACTTCCAACATACATTTTCTGAGAGAACCACCTACACTAGTGTTGAGGTCAAGATATTCCATTCCAACCACATAAATCTTGATCTCTAGCCTTCCCCAAGTTGCTTTCCACTCAAATCATCTTTCTACCAAATCCAATCCTATGAGAGAGAGCTGAGTGTTGGGGAGACTATCATTTGAAGCACAAGAGCAAGGAGTTCATCATCTACACACCATCTTTTACCTTTTGGAGAGTGGTGTCTCCTAGATTGGCTAGGTGTCACTTGGGAGCCTCCGTCAAGATTGTGGAGTTGAACCAAGGAGTTTGTACGGGCAACGAGATCGCTTACTTCGTGAAGATCTACCCTAGTGAGGCAAGTCCTTCGTGGGCGATGGCCATGGTGGGATAGACAAGGTTGCTTCTTCGTGGACCCTTCGTGGGTGGAGCTCTCCATGGACTCGCGCAACCGTTACCCTTCGTGGGTTGAAGTCTCCATCAACGTGGATGTACGATAGCACCACCTATCGGAACCACGGATAAAAAATCTCCGTGTCTACATTGCGTTTGCTCCCTCCAAACTGCTCCTTTTACCTTCATATGCAATTGTTTTACATTCCGCTGCTATACTCTTAGTATTGCATGTGTAGGTTGATTACTTGATTTGTGCTAAGTTGCTAAAATCTGCCAATACTTAAAATTGGGAAAAGCTAGATTTTTTATTTGGTCAAGTAGTCTAATCACCCCCCCCCCTCTAGACATACTTTCGATCCTACACATCCCCAAGCTTAGGCACTTGGTTGTCCTTGAATGTTACCTTGGGGTGCCTTGGGCATCCCCAATCTTAGGCTCTTGCCACTCCTTATTCCATAGTCCATCGAATCTTTACCCAAAACTTGAAAACTTCACAACACAAAACTTAACAGAAAACTCGTAAGCTCCGTTAGTATAGGAAAATAAATCACCACTTATGTACTGTTGTGAACTCATTCTAAATTAATATTGGTGTAATATATACTGTATTCCAACTTCTCTATGGTTCATACCCTCCGATACTACTCATAGATTCATCAAAATAAGCAAACAACACATAGAAAACAGAATCTGTCAAAAAACAGAACAGTCTGTAGTAATCTGACTTAAACAAATACTTATGAACTCCAAAAATTCTGAAATAAATTGGTGGACGTGAGTAATTTGTCTATTAATCATCTGCAAAAAGAATCAACCTAAAAGCTCTCTCCAGTAAAAAATGGCATCTAATCTCGTGAGCGCAAAAGTTTCTGTTTTTTACAGCAAGATCGCATAGACTTCACCCAAGTCTTCCCAAAGGTTCTAGTTGGCACAAAGACTAATTAAAACATAAAACCACATCTAACCAGAGGCTAGATGAATTATTTATTACTAAACAGGAGCAAAAAGCAAAGAATAAAAATAAAAATTGGGTTGCCTCCCAACAAGCGCTAACGTTTAACGCCCCTAGCTAGGCATGATGATTTCAATGATGCGCACATAAAAGATAAGAATTGAAACATAAAGAGAGCATAGTGAAGAATATGACTAGCACATTTAAGTCTAGCCCACTTCCTATGCATAGGGATTTTGTGAACAAACAATTTATGGGAACAATAATCAACTAGCATAGGAAGGCAAAACAAGCATAGCTTCAAAACTTTAAGCACATAGAGAGGAAACTTGATACTATTGCAATTCCTACAAGCATATGTTCCTCCCTCATAATAATTTTCGGTAGCATCATGAATGAATTCTACAATATAACTATCACATAAAGCATTCTTTTCAGGATCTACAAGCATAGAAATTTTATTACTCTCCACAAAAGCAAATTTGTTCTCATGAATAGCAGTGGGAGCAAACTCAACAAAATAAGTATCATGTGAAGCATAATCCAATTGAAAATTAAAATCATGATGACAAGTTTCATGGTTATCTTTATTCTTTATAGCATACGTGTCATCACAATAATCATCATAAATAGGAGGCATGCTTTCATCATAATAAATTTGCTCATCAAAACTTGGGGGACTAAACATATCATCTTCATCAAACATAGCATCCCCAAGCTTGTGGCTTTGCATATCATTAGCATCATGGGTATTCAAAGACTTCATACTAACAATATTGCAATCATGCTCATCATTCACATATTTTATGCCAGGCATTCTATGTAATTCTTCTTCTAGTACTTGAGCACAATTATCGGAATCCTCACGGAAGACATTAAAAAGATGAAGCATATGAGGCAACCTTAATTCCATTTTTTTGTAGTTTTCTTTTATAAACTAAACTAGTGATAAACCAAGAAACTAAAAGATTCGGTTGTAAGATCTAAAGATATACCTTCAAGCACTAACCTCCCCGGCAACGGCGCCAGAAATTGCTTGATGTCTACTACGCAACCTTCTTCTTGTAGACGTTGTTGGGCCTCCAAGTGCAGAGGTTTGTAGGACAGTAGCAAATTTCCCTCAAGTGGATGACCTAAGGTTTATCAATCCGTGGGAGGCGTAGGATGAAGATGGTCTCTCTCAAGCAACCATGCAACCAATTAACAAAGAATCTCTTGTGTCCTCAACACACCCATTACAATTGTAAGTTGTATAGGTGCACTAGATCGGCGAAGAGATGGTGATACAAGTGCAATATAGATGGTAGATATAGGTTTTTGTAAAATGAAAATATAAAAACAGCAATGTAGCAAGCGATAAAAGTGCGCGTAAACGATATTGCAATGCGTTGAAACAAGGCCTAGGGTTCATACTTTCACTAGTGCAAGTTCTCTCAACAATAATAACATAATTGGATCATATAACTATCCCTCAACATGCAACAAAGAGTCACTCCAAAGTCACTAATAGCGGAGAACAAACGAAGAGATTATTGTAGGGTCCGAAACCACCTCAAAGTTATCCTTTCTGATCGATCTATTCAAGAGTCCGTAGTAAAATACCACGAAGCTATTCTTTCCGTTCGATCTATCATAGAGTTCATACTAGAATAACACCTTAAGATACAAATCAACCAAAACCCTAATGTCACCTAGATACTCCAATGTCACCTCAAGTATCCGCGGGTACGATTATATGATAAGCATCACACAATCTCAGATTCATCTATTCAACCAACACAAAGAACTTCAAAGAGTGCCCCAAAGTTTCTACCGGGGAGTCAAGACGAAAACGTGTGCCAACCCCTATGCATAGATTCCGAAGGTCACAGAACCCGCAAGTTGGTCACCAAAACATACATCAAGTGAATCAATAGAATACCCCATTGTCACCACGGGTATCCCACGCAAGACATACATCAAGTGTTCTCAAATCCTTAAAGACTCAAACCGATAAGATAACTTCAAAGGGAAAACTCAATCCATTACAAGAGAGTAGAGGGGGAGAAACATCATAAGATCCAACTATAATAGCAAAGCTCGCGATACATCAAGATTGTGCCAAATCAAGAACACGAGAGAGAGAGAGAGAGAGAGAGAGAGATCAAACACATAGCTACTGGTACATACCCTCAGCCCCGAGGGTGAACTACTCCCTCCTCGTCATGGAGAGCGTCGGGATGATGAAGATGGCCACCGGTGATGGATCCCTGCTCCGACAGGGTGCCGGAACAGGGTCTCGATTGGTTTTTGGTGGCTACAGAGGCTTGCGGCGGCGGAACTCCTGATCTAGGTTTCTTTCTGGGGGTTTCTGTATTTATAGGTATTTTTGGCGTTGGCTTCACGTCAGGGGGGTCTCCGAGTCGTCCACGAGGCAGGGGACTCTTCTGGCCCAACTCTTTTACTCCGGGGGCTTCTTTTGGTCCATAAAAAATCGTCAAAATTGGCACGTCAATTGGACTCCATTTGGTATTCCTTTTCTGTAAAACTTAAAAACAAGGAAAAACAGAAACTAGCACTGGGCTCTAGGTTAATAGGTTAGTCCCAAAACTCATATAAAATAGCATATAAATACATATAAAACATCTAAGATGGATAATATAATAGCATGAATACTTCATAAATTATAGATACGTTGGAGACATATCATCAACTAAGCCGGAGCCCATATTGGCTTGTGGCTGTACACGTAAGCTTCTAGACATGAAAACACGTTTAATCCCTTTGAGCCAGAGTGGACGGACCACTAGTGGTGCACCACCACGGATTTCCCATGCGTGCCCCAATGTACTTCGCCACCATTCAAACCAATTTCCGCCTAGGTAGTTCATTTAAGTCGTGGTCCTGATTACTACTTTGTCACTCAAGTCTCGCCATGAACACTTCCCAATCCACTTCTACATTTGCGTGGCAGAAATTAACTTACACGGTGGTGACAAGGTTGTATGGTGCAGACCTACCTCACATGAACTACTAGGTAAACGCATAGCCATGCGGCATAATATTCCTACCATGCGATCCTACCGCAAAGGACTAAGGGCATAAATAAAACATAGGTAATTGAAAAAATGGTCAAATGTGAACTTGCCTGGTAATAGTTGATAAAGATTGTATCAGTCTCAGAATTTTACTTAATAGAACTATTCGTCACTCTCCGATGAAAATCTATAAAGTCAAACACTGCATTCACATAAGCAATCATTTTGGAGAACCAAATAAAATCCAACATGAAAAGACTCAAAAAAATCCAAATGAAAACACAACACACTTAACTATCACAAAAATATTCTAAGTGCAACACAACATAGGCATGGGGTTCAAAATTTGTGACATGAAGCATAGTGCATACAAGGCATACGAGTAAAACTACTATGGACAGATCCTAAGCGTGTGAAAATTATTGTGACTATGGTCTAGGTGGTAGGGTTTGGCTACGGTGATGAAACGCAAAAAGAATCAACTTAATCGGAGCTACGGTTTAGGAGATATGGCCAGTTGAAGTTTGAATTCAAATATGAATAAAGTTCACATTTGAATCTGGAAAAAGTGTACAAACATGATGCTATTGGATAGATCTAAACATGACGAATAATTTTCCGCTGGTTTCATCGAGTTTGGATGTACGGTTGAAAAGTTGTGACTACTCGAAGTTCAGGGACTAAATAGTGAAACAAAAAGAAAAGAAAACTACAAACAGGTCCTCGGCCACGCGGCGGCTCGCGGCTGGTCAAGCAACGTTCGCTGTGGAAACTTATATGGTGAACGGGCGTATCTAGCAAAACGGCGGCGGCGGCTAACAAAAACCGATCGGTTTTTAACAAAACCTGCGGTTTAAGAAAACCGGGTTAACCGATCTAATACTAAAATTTAAAAAAACGAACAAAGAGGGGGTCACTCACGGTGGCGATGATGATGTACTGAAGGCAGCGGCGCTGGCGTTGGGCGGTGACGGGGCAACGGCTGCGGTGGTCCTCGGTGGCGGGGAAGAAGACGAACGAGACTGACGCATCGAGGGCTGTCCGGTGGTGGAGGCGGCGCGCGTCAGGGTGGCCGGGACGGGCGGAGCGAAGGCCGGCGGCTCCATGCTCCGGCGAGGACGCGGGCCGTCGGGGCGGCGTCTCCGGCGAACCTAGGGACAAGAAGAGGATGTCAACGAGATGCGCTTCGACTAGGGCAATAGATTGAAGAAGAAGACGGAGGCCGTCGTGGCTTATGGACGACGGCAAACTCCGGCGACGGAGCTTCGGCCGGCGAGATCCACACGATGATGGCAAGCGATGCGAGGGGCGAGGGGGCGTGCTAGTTGACTGAATGGAGAAAGGGGGTCGAGGGCTCTTTATAAGCGTAGCTAGGAGGTGCGGGGAGCTACGGATATGCCTCATCCCGAGGGCTCCGTCCGGCGGTTGCGGGCGAGCGTGGCACGATGCTCATCCCGTGCGGGGCGAGCGGGAGGTTGGGGACGACCTGGGGTTGGGCCCCACTGGTCAGAGAGTGCGGGCGAGAGGCGAGGAGCGAGCGTGGCTGGCTGGCTCCTGGGCCGTGGGTCCGCTGGCGAGCGCGTGTTTTTTTGTTTTTACAGAAAGGAAACTCCAACAGAAGATAACTAAATACAAATTCTACATATGCATATTATATACCAAAATGTTCATAAAAATACCAAGAATAAGATGAACTATTTTTCAAGTTCAACTAAATTCCACAAAAATTCATAGAAGTCAAACAGTGCTATTGTTGCATTTAAAATCAATGAAAATCATTTTTAAAATACAAAAATGATTTCAAATTTATTTTCTCCTAATTTTCTATTGAAGGGAATCATTTTACCCTTATTTTCATTTGTTTATTTCCAAATAACTCAATTGGATTTGAATTTGAATTTCAAACCAATTTCATTTCTTTTCTGTTTTCCCTTGGCCAAGTTATATTTCAAATGCCCTCTGAATTTTGAAGTGTCATATTTCTTCTCTCATTTTGAATAGTTTTCAGAGGAATTGGAACTTAGAAATTCAAACAACTTCAAATGGAAAATAATTTTCAAATAACTTCAAAGTGTCTTCCAAATTATTTCTTTGAAACTTCCAACTCTCATCCTTCGAATTTGAAGAAGTCATTTTATCTCCTCTCATGAACTCATTGAGTTGCTTAAAGTTTTCTAAATTTGAAATGTTTCAAATGGAATTCAAATCATTTTCAAAACCCCTTTTCATTTCTTTAAATAGAAGAAGTCATATTATCTTCACTCTATGGTTTTGTGATGAAATGAATTTGAATTCATGGAGATAAAAAGATGCAAGATGAAAGTTTTGGAAAGTCCTTGTATTCCTTCTCATTCAACTTTCAAAAAGTTTCAATTACCACTCAATTTCACACAATCAATCACACAACAAACAAACAAACAAACAATCAACATTAATTATTTAATATAACATTCCAAAATTTAGAATTTTGGGATGTTACAGGGAGTAGATAGTTAACTTGGCTATGATGGTTGTCAACATGGACATTCAGTACTCTATATCTGGATCAGACCTGTTACTTTGCTTTGAATATTGAACTTTCCATTTCAACGTATGGAATGGGCTGTTATTTTTTAAAATGGGTTGTATTTGTCCGCCACGGGTTTAGAGGCTGACTTGTGGGCCTACTAGGTTGACGCGTACACAATTAGGTGATGATTGTATGTAGAGAGGATGACAGCAGGGACCCACCAGGGTCATGGTAGTACGCAAGCGTGCCTCCTTATTTCAAGCAAAAAAATGGTTCCTCCTAATGGATTTCTGACATCTGGGTCCCATGCCATTGTCAACGTAGTCAATAAACGAGAGAATTGCACAACGAGCGGCTGACACCAGGGACCCACCAGCTCGCCCAGTTCTTTTTGTTTTTGAGACAGAAGCAGGGTGTCAACTAGGCTATGTGGGGCACTCTGGCCTGTCTAGCTAGCCTTTTATTTTATGTTTACCAGAAGACCAGCCTAGTAGTTTTTTTCTTTCTGAAAATGGCTAGCCCATTTTTTGTTCTTTTGCAGAATACCCAACCGAGGCCTACTTGCTTTGTCACCCCTGCTGGGCTGCAAATATTTCAAGACGAGGAGAGTTTCATTCGGCTTGCCCAGAAAATGGGCTATCAGTAATGAGAAATGGGATATACATTTTTATAACACATCAAACCGGCAATTAGTTTCAAATTTCTTTTTTTATTTCGAGATTTTAAATTCCTTTGATTTTATGCGTGGGCAATTATTTAGATTTTATATTGATATAAATTTATTTTTCAAATTAGTTTGAATGTGACTCGAAATTTCAGGATTAAAAACAGTTCGGACCGCACCGAAATATGCAAAATTTCGTATAGTTTTTTAACCGTGGCCACAATATGGGCTGTAATGCTAACAAAAAGAATATGGGCTCCAAAAAAATCCTTAAAAGTTAGCAAATGGGTTGTAAATTATTAGAAATAATGGCAGGTGGGTTGTATGTTGTTTTCACAGATTTCAGGCTGACTTGTGCGCCTACTATAGGTTGACGCGTACACTTTCATAAAAAAAGTTGACATGCACGCATGGTCGTGTGAACTTAGTCAACACACGAGAGCAGTGACTGTTGGATGTCCATCCAATGGTCGTCGTGCTTCTTCAATCTCTGCTCTTCCTGCTCCAGCCGCTCAAACCAGCGCCGCCGGAACTGCCTGCTGCCTCCCCCGTGGCCGGTTGTGCTGCCACGCAGGCCTCACCGCCCCACCGTACTCCCATCGCTGGCCTAGCTATCCCTCTACTCACCCAGACCTCCTGTTATTCTCTGGCGACGGCAGCCTCACACTGCAACCGAACCAGTAAACCCTCGTACTCCCCTCCTCGTAGGAAACAACTACCGAGTCTTCCTCGGTTCCAGGTCATTCCCTTCCTTGGCCTCGCCGTCGTCCAC
This sequence comes from Triticum aestivum, assembly GCF_018294505.1. Taxonomy (NCBI): domain Eukaryota; kingdom Viridiplantae; phylum Streptophyta; class Magnoliopsida; order Poales; family Poaceae; genus Triticum; species Triticum aestivum. Next base: position 326,000,026 of record NC_057805.1, read on the forward strand.
TGCCTTGGTTCTCTCGGCACGGTGTGGTCAACGTGATCAAGGAACGACTTACATCGGAAGAGGACTCTACGTGGAAAGGCTGACAACTGGGTCCATGGCCGCAGCAAGGAAGTGCCTCCTTATTACGCGCAAAATAATGATTCCTTCACCTGACAGCAGGGACCCACCGGAAGGGCCTCCTTATTTCACAAAAAAACATTTCCTCCTGACAAATGGGACCCACCAGCTACAACTTCGCACGCAAGGAAGTGCGTCCTTATCCTCCCTGACAGTTGGGACCCACCCGGTCGAAGCATACATATCGTTTTCTATCTGGTCGCGAACATGTATGTACATACTGGTCAATCGGTCTCTCTGCAACGATGAACCTTGGCCGAGCAAGCAGCGACACGTGTAGTAGTAGAGCCGCCGACGTAGCAGTTTAGGCAGTCCCTTCTAAACTGTGTACACGTACGTACAACCACATGCCAAAAAATACGGCCACGTACGTACATACGGTCGGGGTATCGAGCGCCTAGCTACTCGCGCATACGTACGGCCAGGGCATGTCTGCATGGAGAGGCAACGGACGGCAGCAACGGCATCCTGTTCATCAGAAGCCAACCGGCTGGATAGGAGCAAAGAAACTGCGTCGTGTTCATCGGGAGCCAACCGGCTTGGACGGAATAATGGAAACGAGGTCTGGCGTACCGCAGAACAGAGGAAACGGCCTTCTGCTCGACCGCGTATGGTCGAAACGGGGTCCTGTTCACGGGAAGGGTCCGACGTACGGCAAAACAGAGGAATCAAACATGTGTTCGAGCTCCTATGGTCGAAACGGGGTGCTGTTCATCGGGAAGGGTCTGGCGTACCACGGAACGGAGGAAACGGCCTTCTGTGTGAGTGCCTACGGTCAAAATGGGGTGCTATTGATCGGGAGGGTGTGGCGTACCTCAAAACAGAGGAAACGGACTTGTCTTGGAGCGCCTACGGTCGAAACAGGGTCCTGTTCATCGGGAGGGGTGTGGCGTACCGCAAAACGGGACTCCACGGGCTACTGTTCATCCACCGTCTAGTGCCTCGCTCCAGCCTCCACGGGATACTATTCATCCACCGTCGAATTCCTCCAGCCTCCACCTACTACTATTCATCCAGGGGCTATTGTTCATCCAGCCTCCGCCGGCGACTGTTCATAGAGCCTCCACGGGGTCATGTTCATCCACCCCCAGCCGGCTGGGGTGCGGCCGCCTCCCCGGGGTCCTGTTCATCCAAGCGACAACGGCCTACTACCACAGGGTCCTGTTCATCCAACCCCCACCGGGAACTGTTCATCCACAGCCAACCAACCGGCTCGACTCACCACGTCTCGACTCGTTCTTACGTACTGCGCGCACGGTAGCAACGATCACTGTTCATTGAGAGGCAACCCAACACCGGCTGGCTACATCTCACACAGGGGCTCGATCGGCTTTAGTAAGCAGCAGCAGCAGTGATCGATCGCTCGGGTTCAGTTAGCAGCAGCAGCAGCGAAGGAATCGCTCGGGTTCAGTCAGCAGCGAATGATTCGCTCGGGTTCAGTTAACAGCCAAGGGATTGATCGCTCTGGTTTAGTAAGCGAATGCCTCGCTCGGGTTCAGTTAGAGTCCAACGCCTCGCACACAACGCGTGTACGTGTATGAGAGAAACTTGCAAACCTCTGTGCATCGCTCGGCCCCGACCACCCACCGTACCCGCAAACTCCCGGATATTTTCCTCGCCCTCGCTTCTACCATGATTTTTTCTGTCATGGACGTCCCAAAGAATGTCATGCGGCTGCGTCTCTGGCCCGCCTAGGACGAAAAACCCATTTTTTGTCATGATTTTTTGTCATACAAGTAGGAGCCCACCACATCTATGATAATACATGGTTTTGTGACAATTATCGTCATAGAAGTGTCATAAGCATGACAGAAAAAAATTCGTCCGGCCCTAAATGTCACGGATGTGTCTTTTTTTTGTAGTGATAGGAGTTTTATAGGCCTTCATTTTGGAATCTTGCATTTTAAACTTCTTCAGGCATTCTTTTAAATATTTCTCCTCGGATATGAAAATTCCATTTGCCTGTTGACGAATTTGTAGTCCGGGAAAGAACTTGATTTCACCCATCATAGACATTTGATATTTATCGGACATCATTTTCCCGAATTCTAAGCTGCAAGCATTGTTAGTACAGCCGAAGATTATATCATCCACATAGATTTGACATACGAATAGATCATTATCAACAACACAAGTGAAAAGTGTGGGATCAATGGATCCTGGCTTGAACCCTTTGTCGATTAAAAACTTCTTCAACGTGCCATACCAAGCTCTGGGGGCTTGGTTCAGCCCATATAAAGCTTTCTTCAACCTAAAAAACTTTGTTAGGAAACTCAGGATGTTCAAAGCCAGGTGGTTGTCTAACATAAACTTCCTCATCGATTTCACCATTGAGGAAAGCACTTTTCACATCCATTTGATAAAGCAGGATATCATTGTAATTTGCATAAGCGAGAAGAATACGAATTGCCTCAAGGCGTGCAATAAGAGCATATGTTTCACCGAAATCAATACCTTCTACGTGTGTGTACCCTTGAGCAACAAGACGTCCTTTGTTTCTCACCACAATGCCATTTTCATCTTGCTTATTGCAGAAAATCCATTTTGCGCCGATGATATTGTGCTTCTTAGGATTCGGTTTGTCAACCAATTCCCACACATCATTTAGTTCGAATTGCCCCAACTCCTCTTGCATGGCATTCATCCAATTTGGATCATTCATGGCTTCTTCATACTTGGTAGGTTCTGCCAATGAAACAAAGGAGAAACTGCCACAGTAGTTAGCCAAACGAGTGCGTGAACGAGTTGTGGGTCGATAACCTGGATTCTCAAGTTCATCGAGAATTAATGAAGGATCAACTCGATTAGCCACTCGAGGATGAGCATTTTCTTCATGATGATCATTGTCATTCTCATCAACATCAACATTTGTATCATCAGTCCCATCAGGATTGCCATTTTGATCGGCATTTGGATTTTGACTGCCATTTGCATTCAGAGGAGCATTTGCTTCGGCAGTGGCTTGACGAGTTCTGCTTCGAGTCACGGGGGCATCATCATCAGAGGATTTAGGTGCATTTCCTTCAACAAGCTTGACGCTCCCAATGGCCATTTGCCGAATAGCATCAGAAATCGGTGGCTCATCTATCACATTTGGCAGGTGCTCCTTTTGGAGCCGTTAGATCCATTAAATCGCACATTTACTGTTTCCATAACATTCCTGTGGTGAGATTTATAGACACAAGTATGCGAGTTCGAGCCATAACCAATAAGAAAACCTTCATGTGCCTTAGGTGCAAACTTGGAAGAATGATTCATATCAAGAATGTAACAAGGTGCACCAAATACATGTAAATAAGAGACATTTGGTCTCTTCCCAGTGATGAGCTCATATGAAGTTTTCTTAAGGAACTTGTGAAGATAAACACGATTGAAAACATGACAAGCAGTGTTAATAGCATCAGCCCAGAAGCGAATGGGACTTTTGTACTCACTGAGCATTGTTCTCGCCATTTCAATGAGAGTTCTGTTCTTTCGTTCAACAACTCCATTCTGTTGGTGAGTGGATGCAGCAGAGAACTCATGAGTAATACCATTATCATAGAGAAATTTATCGATACGAGTATTTTTGAACTCGGTTCCATTGTCACTTCTGACATGCTTAATTCGCACATCATACTCATTCTGGGCCTTCTTGGCGAAGCTTTTGAAGATATCTTGAGTGCAGCTTTTGTCTTCGAGAAAGAATACCCAGGTGTATCTAGAGAAATCATCAACAATAACCAGACCATAATGACTGCCACCAAAACTTGCATAATTTTGAGGACAGAATAAATCCATATGAAGAATTTCCAGAGGTCTTGTTGTGGTCAAAACAGTCTTGGATGAGTGATGCTTCTTAGCCAAATTTCCAGCCTCACGTGCAGCACAAAGATGATCCTTGTCGAATTTTACATCAGGGATGCCACGAAGATGATTTTTCTTCACCAGGGTCTGCAAATTCCTCATACCTGCATGACCAAGTATTCGGTGCCACAGCCAACCTTCGGTTGCTTTTGCAAGCAAACAAGTTTGGACTGAGGGACCCTTAGAGAAATCCACAATATAAAGATCGCCTTTTATAATTCCCTCAAAGACGAAGGAATTTTCAGAGGCCATGAAGACAATGCATTTGAATATGGAAAATACAACTAGCATGCCTAAATCATATAGCTTGCCAACTGACATAAGATTGAATCCAAGAGATTGAACAAGTAGAACATCATCAATGGACTTGTCTTTTGATATAGCAATTTTACCTAGCCCAATTACCTTTCCTTTGTTGTTGTCGCCAAAAGTGATATACTTCAGAGGAGAATCGGTTAAATTGGGGTCGACAAACAACGACTTGTCTCCGGTCATATGACTAGTGCATCCATTATCCATTCGGTACACCTGGAGACATAGTCATGTAGAAGAATCGGGCTTTCTTAGCCACCCACATCTTTGCAGGTGGCTTCAAAACAAGTGAACGAGCAGGATATGATTTCTTTTCGTAAACATAGTTGTTGCTCGATGAAGTGCGAGCATAGTTGAAAGAGTAAGCATGGAAATTCCTTCCAGAAGAATGAGCATAGTGATTGTATGAGGTATGTGAAGGAAATATGCCCTAGAGGCAATAATAAAGTATTATATATTTCCTTATATCATGATAAATGTTTATTATTCATGCTAGAATTGTATTAACCGGAAACATAATACATGTGTGAATACATAGACAAACAGAGTGTCACTAGTATGCCTCTACTTGACTAGCTCGTTAATCAAAGATGGTTATGTTTCCTAGCCATAGACATGAGTTGTCATTTGATTAACGAGATCACCTCATTAGGAGAATGACATGATTGACATGACCCATTCCGTTAGCTTAGCACCCGATCGTTTAGTATGTTGCTATTGCTTTCTTCATGACTTATACATGTTCCTATGACTATGAGATTATGCAACTCCCGTTTACCGGAGGAACACTTTGTGTGCTACCAAACGTCACAACGTAACTGGGTGATTATAAAGGTGCTCTACAGGTGTCTCCAAAGGTACTTGTTGGGTTGGCGTATTTCGAGATTAGGATTTGTCACTCCCATTGTCGGAGAGGTATCTCTGGGCCCACTCAGTAATGCACATCACTATAAGCCTTGCAAGCATTGTGACTAATGAGTTAGTTGCGGGATGATGTAGTACGGAATGAGTAAAGAGACTTGCTGGTAACGAGATTGAACTAGGTATCGAGATACCGACGATCGAATCTCGGGCAAGTAACATACCGGTGACAAAGGTAACGACGTATGTTGTTATGCGGTCTGACCAATAAAGATCTTCGTAGAATATGTGGGAGCCAATATGGGCATCCAGGTCCCGCTATTGGTTATTGACCGGAGAGGTGTCTCGGTCATGTCTACATAGTTCTCGAACCCAAAGGGTCCGCACGCTTAAATTTACGATGACAGTTATATTATGAGTTTATGTGATTTGATGTACCGAAGGTTGTTCGGAGTCCCGGATGTGATCACGGACATGACAAGGAGTCTCGAAATGGTCGAGACATAAAGATTGATATATTGGACGACTATATTCGGACACCGGAAGTGTTCCGGAGAAGTTTCGGATTAAACCGGAGTGCCGGAGGGTTACCGGAACCCCCCGGGGAAGTATTGGGCCTTGGTGGGCCTTGAGGGGAGAGAGAGGGCAGCAGCCAGGAGGTGGCGTGCCCCCTCCCAAGGGGAGTCCTAGTTGGACTAGGAGAGGGGGCGCAGCCCCCTTTCCCTTTCCCTTTCCCTCTCCCTCTCTTTCCTTCCCCCCCTCTTTTCCTAGTAGGACTAGGAAAGGGGAGTCCTACTCCTACTAGGAGGAGGACTCCCCCTCTCTCCTTGGCGCGCCTAGGGCAGCCGGCCTCCCCCTTGCTCCTTTATATACGAGGGCAGGGGCACCTAAGGAAACTTGATATACGATATTTTAGCCGTGTGCGGTGCCCCCCTCCACCAGATTACACCTCGATAATACCGTTGCGGAGCTTAGGCGAAGCCCTGCGTCGGTGGAACATCATCATCGTCACCACGCCGTCGTGCTGACGAAACTCTCCCTCAACACTCGGCTGGATCGGAGTTCAAGGGACGTCATCGAGCTGAACGTGTGTAGAACTTGGAAGTGTCGTACGTTCGGTACTTGATCGGTCGGATCATGAAGACGTACGACTACATCAACCGCGTTGTGATAACGCTTCCGCTGTCGGTCTACGAGGGTACGTGGACAACACTCTCCCCTCTCGTTGCTATGCATCACCATGATCTTGCGTGTGCGTAGGAATTTTTTTGAAATTACTACGTTCCCCAACAGTGGCATCCGAGCCTGGTTTTACGCGTTGATGTTATGCACGAGTAGAACACAAGTGAGTTGTGGGCGATATAAGTCATACTGCTTACCAGCATGTCATACTTTGGTTCAGCGGTATTGTGAGATGAAGCGGCCCGGACCGACATTACGCGTACGCTTACACGAGACTGGTTTCACCGTTGCGAGCACTCGTTGCATAAAGGTGACCGGCGGGTGTCTGTCTCTCTCACTTTAGTTGAACCGAGTGTGGCTACGCCCGGTCCTTGTGAAGGTTAAAACATCACCAACTTGACAAATTATCGTTGTGGTTTTGATGCGTAGGTAAGAACGGTTCTTCTAAGCCCGTAGCAGCCACGTAAAACTTGCAACAACAAAATAGAGGACGTCTAACTTGTTTTTGCAGGGCATGTTGTGATGTGATATGGTCAAGACATGATGTGATATAATTTGTTGTATGAGATGATCATGTTTTGTAACCGAGTTATCGGCAACTGGCAGGAGCCATATGGTTGTTGCTTTATTGTATGAAATGCAATCGCCATGTAATAGTTTTACTTTATCACTAAGCGGTAGCGATAGTCGTAAAAGCAATAAGTTGGCGAGACGACAACGATACTACGATGGAGATCAAGGTGTCGTGCCGGTGACGATGGTGATCATGACGGTGCTTCGAAGATGGAGATCACGAGCACGGTGCTTCGGGGATGGAGATCACAAGCACAAGATGATGATGGCCATATCATATCACTTATATTGATTGCATGTGATGTTCATCCTTTATGCATCTTATCTTGCTTTGATTGACGGTAGCATTATAAGATGATCTCTCACTAAAATTTCAAGATAAAAGTGTTCTCCCTGAGTATGCACCATTGCGAAAGTTCTTCGTGCTGAGACACCACGTGATGATCGGGTGTGATAGGCTCTACGTTCAAATACAACGGGTGCAAAACAGTTGCACACGCGGAATACTCAGGTTAAACTTGACGAGCCTAGCATATATACAGATATGGCCTCGGAACACAGAGACCGAAAGGTCGAGCGTGAATCATATAGTAGATATGATCAACATAGTGATGTTCACCATTGAAACTACTCCATCTCACGTGATGATCGGACATGGTTTAGTTGATATGGATCACGTGATCACTTAGAGGATTAGAGGGATGTCTATCTAAGTGGGAGTTCTTAAGTAATATGATTAATTGAACTTGAATTTATCATGAACTTAGTCCTGATAGTACTTTGCAAATTATGTTGTAGATCAATGGCTCGCGTTGTTGCTTCCCTGTGTTTATTTTTGATATGTTCCTAGAGAAAAATTATGTTGAAAGATGTTAGTAGCAAAGATGCGGATTGGATCCGTGATCTGAGGATTATCCTCATTGCTGCACAGAAGAATTATGTCCTTGATGCACCGCTAGGTGACAGACCTATTGCAGGAGAAGATGCAGACGTTATGAACGTTTGGCTAGCTCAACATGATGACTAATTGATAGTTTAGTGCACCATGCTTAACGGCTTAGAATCGGGACTTCAAAGACGTTTTGAACGTCATGGACCATATGAGATGTTCCAGGAGTTGAAGTTAATATTTCAAGCAAATACCCGAGTTGAGAGATATGAAGTCTCCAACAAGTTCTATAGCTAAAAGATGGAGGAGAATCGCTCAACTAGTGAGCATGTGCTCAGATTGTCTGGGTACTACAATTGCTTGAATCAAGTGGGAGTTTATCTTCCAGATAAAATACTGATTGACAGAATTCTCTAGTCACCATCACCAAGTTAGTAGAACTTCGTGATGAACTATAGTATGCAAGGGATGACGAAAGTAATTCCCGAGCTCTTCGTGATGCTGAAATCGACGAAGGTAGAAATCAAGAAAAACATCAAGTGTTGATGGTTGACGAGACCACTAGTTTCAATAAAAGGGCAAAGGGAAGAAGGGGAACTTCAAAAAGAACGGCAAGCAAGTTGCTACTCAAGTGAAGAAGCCCAAGTCTGTACCTAAGCCTGAGACTAAGTGCTTCTACTGCAAAGGGACTGGTCACTGGAGGCGGAACCGCCCCAAGTATTTGGCGGATAAGAAGGATGGCAAGGTTAACAAAGGTATATGTGATATACATGTTATTGATGTGTACCTTACTAATGCTCGCAGTAGCACCTGGGTATTTGATACTGGTTCTGTTGCTAATATTTGCAACTCGAAACAGGGGCTACAGATTAAGCGAAGATTGGCTAAGGATGAGGTGACGATGCGCGTGGGAAATGGTTCCAAAGTCGATGTGATCGCTGTCGGCACGCTACCTCTACATCTACCTTCGGGATTAGTTTTAGACCTAAATAATTGTTATTATGTGCCAGCGTTAAGCATGAACATTATATTTGGATCTTGTTTAATGCGAGACGGTTATTCATTTAAATCAGAGAATAATTGTTGTTCTATTTATATGAATAATATCTTTTATGGTCATGCACCCTTGAAGAGTGGTCTATTTTTAATGAATCTCGATAGTAGTGATACACATATTCATAATGTCGAAGCCAAAAGATGCAGAGTTGATAATGACAGTGCAGCTTATTTGTGGCACTACCGTTTGGGTCATATCGGTATAAAGCGCATGAAGAAACTCCATACTGATGGAATTTTGGAATCACTTGATTTTGAATCACTTGGTACTTGCGAACCGTGCCTTATGGGGAAGATGACCAAAACACCGTTCTCTGGAACTATGGAGAGAGCAACAGATTTGTTGGAAATCATACATACAGATGTATGTGGTCTGATGAATATTGAGGCTCGTGGCGGATATCGTTATTTTCTCACCTTCACAGATGATTTGAGCAGATATGGGTATATCTACTTAATGAAACATAAGTCTGAAACATTTGAAAAGTTCAAAGAATTTCAGAGTGAAGTTGAAAATCATCGTAACAAGAAAATAAAATTCCTACGATCTGATCGTGGAGGAGAATATTTGAGTTACGAGTTTGGCCTACATTTGAAACAATGCGGAATAGTTTCGCAACTCACGCCACCCGAACACCACAGCGTAATGGTGTGTCCGAACGTCGTAATCGTACTTTATTAGATATGGTGCGAACTATGATGTCTCTTACTGATTTACCGCTATCGTTTTGGGGTTATGCTTTAGAGACGGCTGCATTCACTCTAAATAGGACACCATCGAAATCCGTTGAGACGACGCCTTTTGAACTATGGTTTGGCAAGAAACCAAAGTTGTCGTATCTTAAAGTTTGGGGTTGCGATGCTTATGTGAAGAAACTTCAACCTGATAAGCTCGAACCTAAATCGGAGAAATGTGTCTTCATAGGATACCCAAAGGAGACTGTTGGGTACACCTTCTATCACAGATCCGAAGGCAAGATATTCGTTGCTAAGAATAGTTCCTTTCTAGAGAAGGAGTTTCTCTCGAAAGATGTGAGTGGGAGGAAAGTAGAACTTGATGAGGTAACTGTACCTGCTCCCTTATTGGAAAGTAGATCATCACAGAAATCAGTTTCTGCGACACCTACACCAATTAGTGAGGAAGATAATGATAATGATCATGAAACTTCAGATCAAGTTATTACTAAACCTCATAGGTCAACTCGATCAAGATCCGCACCAGAGTGGTACGGTAATCCTGTTCTGGAGGTCATGTTACTAGACCATGACGAACCTACGAACTATGAAGAAGTGATGGTGAGCCCAGATTCCGCAAAATGGCTTGAAGCCATGAAATCCGAGATGGGATCCATGTATGAGAACAAAGTATGGACTTTGGTTGACTTGCCCGATGGTCGGCAAGCCATTGAAAATAAATGGATCTTCAAGAAGAAGACTGACGCTAATGGTAATGTTACTGTCTATAAAGCTCGACTTGTTGCGAAAGGTTTTCGACAAGTTCAACGGATTGACTACGATGAGACCTTCTCACCTGTAGCGATGCTTAAGTCTGTCCGAATCATGTTAGCAGTTGCTGCATTTTATGATTATGAAATTTGGCAAATGGATGTCAAAACTGCGTTCCTGAATGGATTTCTGGAAGAACAGTTGTATATGATGCAACCGGAAGGTTTTGTCGATCCAAAGGGAGCTAACAAAGTGTGCAAGCTCCAGCATCCATTTATGGACTGGTGCAAGCCTCTCGGAGTTGGAATAAACGCTGTGATAGTGTGATCAAAGCATTTGGTTTTATACAGACTTTTGGAGAAGCCTGTATTTACAAGAAAGTGAGTGGGAGCTCGATAGCATTTCTGATATTATATGTGGATGACATATTACTGATTGGAAATGATATAGAATTTCTGGATAGCATAAAGGGATACTTGAATAAGAGTTTTTCAATGAAAGACCTCGGTGAAGCTGCATATATATTAGGCATAAAGATCTATTGAGATAGATCAAGACGCTTAATTGGACTTTCACAAAGCACATACCTTAACAAGATTTTGAAGTAGTTCAAAATAGAACAGTCAAAGAAAGAGTTTTTGCCTGTGTTACAAGGTGTGAAATTGAGTAAGACTCAAAGCCCGACCACGGCAGAAGATAGAAAGAGAATGGAAGTCATTCCCTATGCCTTGGCCATAGGTTCTATAAAGTATGCCATGCTGTGTACCAGATCTATTGTGTACCCTACACTGTTTTTGGCAAGGGAGTACAATAGTGATCTAGGAGTAGATCACTGGACAGCGGTCAAAATTATCCTTAGTGGAATAAGGATATGTTTCTCGATTATGGAAGTGACAAAAGGTTCGTCGTAAAGGGTTACGTCGATGCAAGTTTTGACACTAAATCTAGATGACTCTAAGTCCCGGTCTAGATACATATTGAAAGTGGGAGCAATTAGTTAGAGTAGCTCCGTGCAGAGCATTGCAGACATAGAAATTTGCAATATACTTACGGATCTGAATGTAACAGACCCGTTGACTAAAATTATCTCACAATCAAAACATGATCACACCTTATTACTCTTTGGGTGTTAATCACATAGCGATGTGAACTAGATTATTGACTCTAGTAAACCCTTTGAGTGTTGGTCACATAGAGATGTGAACTATGGGTCTTAATCACATGGTGATGTGAATTATTGATGTTAAATCACATGGCGATGTGAACTAGATTATTGACTCTAGTGCAAGTGGGAGACTGAAGAAAATATGCCCTAGAGGCAATAATAAAGTATTATATATTTCCTTATATCATGATAAATGTTTATTATTCATGCTAGAATTGTATTAACCAGAAACATAATACATGTGTGAATACATAGACAAACAGAATGTCACTAGTATGCCTCTACTTGACTAGCTCGTTAATCAAAGATGGTTATGTTTCCTAGCCATAGACATGAGTTGTCATTTGATTAACGAGATCACCTCATTAGGAGAATGACGTGATTGACGTGACCCATTCCGTTAGCTTAGCACCCGATCGTTTAGTATGTTGCTATTGCTTTCTTCATGACTTATACATGTTCCTATGACTATGAGATTATGCAACTCCCGTTTACCGGAGGAACACTTTGTGTGCTACCACACGTCACAACGTAACTGGGTGATTATAAAGGTGCTCTACAGGTGTCTCCAAAGGTACTTGTTGGGTTGGCGTATTTCGAGATTAGGATTTGTCACTCCCATTGTCGGAGAGGTATCTCTGGGCCCACTCAGTAATGCACATCACTATAAGCCTTGCAAGCATTGTGACTAATGAGTTAGTTGCAGGTGTTGGGGAACGTAGTAATTTCAAAAAAATTCCTACGCAGACGCAAGATCATGGTGATGCGTAGCAACGAGAGGGGAGAGTGTTGTCCACGTACCCTCGTAGACCGACAGCGGAAGCGTTATCACAACGCGGTTGATGTAGTCGTACGTCTTCACGATCCGACCGATCAAGTACCGAACGTACGGCACCTCCGAGTTCTACACACGTTCAGCTCGATGACGTCCCTCGAACTCTGATCCAGCCAGGTGTTGAGGGAGAGTTTCGTCAGCACGACGGCGTGGTGACGATGATGATGTTCCACCGACGCAGGGCTTCGCCTAAGCTCCGCAACGGTATTATCGAGGTGTAATATGGTGGAGGGGGGCACCGCACACGGCTAAGAGATCTCAAGGATCAATTGTTGTGTCTCTGGGGTGCCCCCCTGCCCCCGTATATAAAGGAGCAAGGGGGAGGCAGCCGGCCAAGGGGAGAGGCGCGCCATAGGGGGGAGTCCTACTCCCACCGGGAGTAGGACTCCTCCTTTCCTTGTGGGAGTAGGAGAAGGGAAGGGGGAAGGAGAAAGAAGGAAGGGTGCGCCCCCCTTCCCTAGTCCAATTCGGACCAGACCAAGGGGAGGGGTGCGGCCACCCTTGAGGCCCTTTTTCTTCTTTCCCGTATGGCCCAATAAGGCCCAATACGTATTCCCGTAACTCTCCGGTACTCCGAAAAATACCCGAATCACTTGGAACCTTTCCGAAGTCCGAATATAGTCGTCCAATATATCGATCTTTACGTCTCGACCATTTCGAGACTCCTTGTCATATCCCCGATCTCATCCGGGACTCCGAACTACTTTGGTACATCAAAACTCAATAAAACTGTCATCGTAACGTTAAGCGTGCGGACCCTACGGGTTCGAGAACTATGTAGACATGACCGAGACACGTCTTCGGTTAATAACCAATAGCGGGACCTAGATGCCCATATTGGCTCCCACATATTCTACGAAGATCTTTATCGGTCAGACCGCATAACAACATATGTTGTTCCCTTTGTCACCGGTATGTTACTTGCCCGAGATTTGATCGTCGGTATCTCGATACCTAGTTCAATCTCGTTACCGGCAAGTCTCTTTACTCGTTCCGTAACACATTATCCCGCAACTAACTCATTAATCACAATGCTTGCAAGGCTTATAGTGATGTGCATTACCGAGTGGGCCCAGAGATACCTCTCCGACAATTGGAGTGAAAAATCCTAATCTCGAAATACGCCAACCCAACAAGTATCTTTGGAGACACCTGTAGAGCACCTTTATAATCACCCATTTACGTTGTGACGTTTGGTAGCACACAAAGTGTTCCTCCGGTAAACGGGAGTTGCATACTCTCATAGTCAGAGGAACATGTATAAGTCATGAAGAAAGCAATAGCAACATACTAAACGATCGGGTGCTAAGCTAACGGAATGGGTCAAGTCAATCACGTCATTCTCCTAATGAGGTGATCTCGTTAATCAAATGACAACTCATGTCTATGGCTAGGAAACATAACCATCTTTGATTAACGAGCTAGTCAAGTAGAGGCATACTAGTGACACTCTGTTTGTCTATGTATTCACACATGTATTATGTTTCCGGTTAATACAATTCTCGCATGAATAATAAAAATTTATCATGATATAAGGAAATATATAATACTTTATTATTGCCTCTAGGGCATATTTCCTTCAGTCTCCCACTTGCACTAGAGTCAATAATCTAGTTCACATCGCCATGTGATTTAACATCAATAATTCACATCACCATGTGATTAACACCCATAGTTCACATCTCTATGTGACCAACACTCAAAGGGTTTACTAGAGTCAATAATCTAGTTCACATCGCTATGTGATTAACACCCAAAGAGTACTAAGGTGTGATCATGTTTTGATTGTGAGATAATTTTAGTCAACGGGTCTGTCACATTCAGATCCGTAAGGATTTTGCAAATTCCTATGTCTACAATGTTCTGCACGGAGCTACTCTAGCTAATTGCTCCCACTTTCAATATGTATCTAGACCGAGACTTAGAGTCATCTAGATTTAGTGTCAAAACTTGCATCGACGTAACCCTTTACGACGAACCTTTTGTCACTTCCATAATCGAGAAACATATCCTTATTCCACTAAGGATAATTTTGACCGCTGTCCAGTGATCTACTCCTAGATCACTATTGTACTCCCTTGCCAAAATCAGTGTAGGGTATACAATAGATCTGGTACACAGCATGGCATACTTTATAGAACCTATGGCCAAGGCATAGGGAATGACTTTCATTCTCTTTCTATCTTCTGCCGTGGTCGGGCTTTGAGTCTTTACTCAATTTCACACCTTGTAACACAGGCAAGAACTCTTTCTTTGACTGTTCTATTTTGAACTACTTCAAAATCTTGTTAAGGTATGTACTCATTGAAAAACTTATCAAGCGTCTTCATCTATCTCTATAGATCTTGATGCTCAATATGTAAGCAGCTTCACCGAGGTCTATGTTTGAAAAACTCCTTTCAAACACTCCTTTATGCTTGCAGAATAATTCTACATTATTTCTGATTAACAATATTTCATTCACGTATACTTATCAGAAATGTTGTAGTGCTCCCACTCACTTTCTTGTAAATACAGGCTTCACCGCAAGTCTGTATACAACTATATGCTTTGATCAACTTATCAAAGCGTATATTCCAACTCCGAGATGCTTGCACCAGTCCTTTGATGGATCGCTGGAGCTTGCATATTTTGTTAGCACCTTTAGGATTGACAAAACCTTCTGGTTGCATCATATACAACTCTTCTTTAATAAATCCATTAAGGAATGCAGTTTTGTTTATCCCTTTGCCATATTTCATAAAATGCGGCAATAGCTAACATGATTCGGACAGACTTAAGCATAGATACGAGTGAGAAACTCTCATCGTAGTCAACATCTTGAACTTGTCGAAAACCTTTTGCGACAATTCTAGCTTTGTAGATAGTGACACTACTATCAGCGTCCGTCTTCCTCTTGAAGATCCATTTAATCTCAATGGCTCGCCGATCATTGGGCAAGTCAATCAAAGTCCATACTTTGTTCTCATATATGGATCTTATCTCAGATTTCATGGCCTCAAGCCATTTCGTGGAATCTGGGCTTACCATCGCTTCTTCATAGTTCGTAGGTTCGTCATGGTCTAGTAACATAACCTCCAGAACAGGATTACCGTACCACTCTGGTGCGGATCTTACTCTGGTTGACCTACGAGCTTCAGTAATAACTTGATCTAAAGTTCCGTGATCATCATCATTAACTTCCTCACTAATTGGTGTAGGAGTCACAGGAACAGATTTCTGTGATGAACTACTTTCCAATAAGGGAGCAGGTACAGTTACCTCATCAAGTTCTACTTTCCTCCCACTCACTTCTTTCGAGAGAAACTCCTTCTCTAGAAAGGATCCATACTAAGCAACGAATGTCTTGCCTTCGGATCTGTGATAGAAGGTATACCCAACTGTTTCCTTTGGGTATCCTATGAAGACACATTTCTCCGATTTGGGTTTGAGCTTATCAGGATGAAACTTTTTCACATAAGCATCGCAACCCCAAAATTTTAAGAAACGACAACTTTGGTTTCTTGCTAAACCTCAGTTCATAAGGCGTCGTCTCAACGGATTTTGATGGTGCCCTATTTAACGTGAATGCAGCTGTCTCTAATGCATAACCCCAAAACGATAGTGGTAGATCGGTAAGATACATCATATATCGCACCATATCTAATAAAGTACGATTACGATGTTCGGACACACCATTACACCGTGGTGTTCTAGGTGGCGTGAGTAGTGAAACTATTTCACATTGTTTTAACTGAAGGCCAAACTCGTAACTCAAATACTCTTCTCTACGATCAGATCATAGAAACTTTATTTTCTTGTCACGATGATTTTCCACTTCACTCTAAAATTCTTTGAACTTTTCAAATGTTTCAGACTTATGTTTCATCAAGTAGATATACCCATATCTGCTCAAATCATCTGTGAAGGTCAGAAAATAATGATACCTGCTACGAGCCTCAATATTCATCGGGCCACATACATCTGTATGTATGATTTCCAACAAATCTGTTGCTCTCTCCATAGTACCGGAGAACGGCGTTTTAGTCATCTTGCCCATGAGGCATGGTTCGCAAGCATCAAGTGATTCATAATCAAGTGATTCCAAAATCCCATCAGTATGGAGTTTCTTCATGCGCTTTACACCAATATGACCTAAACGGCAGTGCCACAAATAAGTTGCACTATCATTATTAACTTTGCATCTTTTGGCTTCAATCTTATGATTATGTGTATCACTACGATCGAGATCCAACAAACCATTTTTGTTGGTGTGTATGACCATAGAAGGTTTTTATTCATGTAAACAGAACAACAATTGTTCTCTAACTTAAATGAATAACCGAATTGCAAAAAACAAGATCAAATCATATTCATGCTCAACACAAACACCAAATAACACTTATTTAGCTAATCTCGAAAGTATAGGGAGTGTGCGATGATGATCATATCAATCTTGGAACTACTTCCAACATACATCGTCACCTCGCCTTTTACTAGTCTCTGTTTATTCTGCAACTCCCGTTTCAAGTTACTACTCTTTAGCAACTGAACCAGTATCAAATACTGAGGGGTTGCTATAAACACTAGTAAGTACACATCAATAACATGTATATCCAATATACCTTTGTTCACTTTGCCATCCTTCTTATCCACCAAATACTTGGGGTAGTTCCGCTTCCAGTGAACAGTCCCTTTGCAGTAGAAACACTTAGTCTCAGGCTTAGGACCAGACTTAGGCTTCTTCACTTGAGC
Source organism: Triticum aestivum (assembly GCF_018294505.1). Classification (NCBI taxonomy): domain Eukaryota; kingdom Viridiplantae; phylum Streptophyta; class Magnoliopsida; order Poales; family Poaceae; genus Triticum; species Triticum aestivum. Next base: position 326,017,042 of record NC_057805.1, read on the forward strand.
AGCAACTTGCTTGCCGTTCTTCTTGAAGTTCCCCTTCTTCCCTTTGCCCTTTTCTTGAAACTAGTGGTCTCGTCAACTATCAACACTTGATGTTTTTCTTGATTTCTACCTTCGTCGATTTCAGCATCACGAAGAGCTCGGGAATTACTTTCGTCATCCCTTGCATACTATAGTTCATCACGAAGTTCTACTAACTTGGTGATGGTGACTAGAGAATTCTGTCAATCACTATTTTATCTGGAAGATTAACTCCCACTTGATTCAAGCGATTGTAGTACCCAGACAATCTGAGCACATGCTCACTAGTTGAGCAATTCTCCTCCATCTTTTAGCTATAGAACTTGTTGGAGACTTCATATCTCTCAACTCGGGTATTTGCTTGAAATATTAACTTCAACTCCTGGAACATCTTATATGTTCCATGACGTTCAAAACGTCTTTGAAGTCCCGATTCTAAGCTGTTAGGCATCGTGCACTAAACTATCAAGTAGTTATCATATTGAGCTAGCCAAACGTTCATAACGTTTGCATCTGCTCCTGCAATAGGTCTGTCACCTAGCGGTGCATCAAGGACATAATTTTTCTGTGCAGCAATGAGGATAATCCTCAGATCACGGATCCAATCTGCATCTTTGCTACTAACATTATTCAACATAATATTTCTCTAGGAACATATCAAAAATTAACAGGGAAGCAACAACGCGAGCTATTGATCTACAACATAATTTGCAAAATACTATCAGGACTAAGTTCATGATAAATTTAAGTTCAATTAATCATATTACTTAAGAACTCCCACTTAGATAGACATCCCTCTCATCATCTAAGTGATTACGTGATCCAAATCAACTAAACCATGTCCGATCATCATGTGAGATGGAGTAGTTTCAATGGTGAACATCACTATGTTGATCATATCTACTATATGATTCACGCTCGACCTTTCGGTCTCTGTGTTCCGAGGCCATATCTGTATATGCTAGGCTCGTCAAGTTTAACCTGAGTATTCCGCGTGTGCAACTGTTTTGCACCCGTTGTATTTGAACGTAGAGCCTATCACACCCGATCATCACGTGGTGTCTCAGCACGAAGAACTTTCGCAACGGTGCATACTCAGGGAGAACACTTTTATCTTGAAATTTTAGTGAGAGATCATCTTATAATGCTACCGTCAATCAAATCAAGATAAGATGCATAAAGGATTAACATCACATGCAATCAATATAAGTGATATGATATGGCCATCATCATCTTGTGCTTGTGATCTCCATCTCCGAAGCACCGTGTTCGTGATCTACATCTCCGAAGTACCGTGTTCGTGATCTCCATCTCCGAAGCACCGTGTTCGTGATCTCCATCTCCGAAGCACCGTCATGATCACCATCGTTACCGGCGCGACACCTTGATCTCCATCGTAGTATCGTTTGTTGGGGAACATAGCAGACATTCAAAATTTTCTATGCATCACCAAGATCAATCTATGGAGTTTACTAGCAACGAGAGGGAAGGAGTGCATCTACATACCCTTGTAGATCGCAAGCAGAAGCGTTCAAGAGAACGGGGTTGATGGAGTCGTACTCGTCGTGATCCAAATTAGCGATGATCCTAGCGCCGAACGGACGGCACCTCCGCGTTCAACACACGTACGGAGCAGCGACGTCTCCTCCTTCTTGATCCATCAAGGGGGGATGAGAGGTTGATGGAGATCCAGCAGCACGACGGCGTGGTGGTGGAAGTAGCGGGATCCCGGCAGGGCTTCGCCAAGCGCAAGCGTGGAGGAAGAGGTGTCACGGGAGGGAGAGGGAGGCGCCAGGGCTTAGATATTGCTGCCCTCCCTCCCCCCACTATATATAGGGCCAAGGGAGAGGGGGGCGCAGCCTTGGCCCTTCCTCCAAGGAAGGGTGCGGCCAGGGAGGAGTCCATCCTCCCTAAGGCACCACGGAGGTGCCTTCCCCCTTTAGGACTCTCCCTTTCCCTTATCTCTTGGCGCATGGGCCTCTTGGGGCTGGTGCCCTTGGCCCATATAGGCCAAGGCGCACACCCCTACAGCCCATGTGCCCCCCGGGGCTGGTGGACCCCCTTGGTGGACTCCCGGACTCCTTTCGGCACTCCCGGTACAATACCGATAAAGTGCGAAACCTTTCCGGCGACCAAAATAAGACTCCCCATATATAAATCTTTACCTCCGGACCATTCCGGAACTCCTCGTGACGTCCGAGATCTCATTCGGGACTCCGAACAACTTTCGGTTAACCGCATACTAATATCTCTACAACTCTAGCGTCACCGAACCTTAAGTGTGTAGACCCTACGGGTTCGGGAGACATGCAGACATGACCGAGACGACTCTCCGGTCAATAACCAACAACGGGATCTGGATACCCATGTTGGCTCCCACATGTTCCACGATGATCTCATCGGATGAACCACGATGTCGAGGATTCAATCAATCCCGTATACAATTCCCTTTGTCAATCGGTACGTTACTTGCCCGAGATTCGATCGTCGGTATCCCAATACCTTGTTCAATCTCGTTACCGGCAAGTCACTTTACTCGTACCGTAATGCATGATCCCGTGACCAAACACTTGGTCACATTGAGCTCATTATGATGATGCATTGCCGAGTGGGCCCAGAGATACCTCTCCGTCATACGGAGTGACAAATCCCAGTCTCGATTCGTGCCAACCCAACAGACACTTTCGGAGATACCCGTAGTGCACCTTTATAGCCACCCAGTTACGTTGTGACGTTTGGCACACCCAAAGCACTCCTATGGTATCCGGGAGTTGCACAATCTCATGGTCTAAGGAAATGATACTTGACATTTGGAAAAGCTCTAGCAAACGAACTACACGATCTTGTGCTATGCTTAGGATTGGGTCTTGTCCATCACATCATTCTCCTAATGATGTGATCCCGTTATCAATGACATCCAATGTCCATAGTCAGGAAACCATGACTATCTGTTGATCAACGAGCTAGTCAACTAGAGGCTCACTAGGGACATGTTGTGGTCTATGTATTCACACATGTATTACGGTTTCCAGTTAATACAATTATAGCATGAACAACAGACAATTATCATGAACAAGGAAATATAATAATAACCATTTTATCATTGCCTCTACGGCATATTTCCAACATCTCATACAAGTAATTGCTTTTACGACTATCGCTACCACTTAGTGATAAAGTAAAACTATTACATGGCGATTGCAATTCATACAATAAAGCGACAACCATATGGCTCCTGCCAGTTGCCGATAACTCGGTTAGAAAACATGATCATCACAACATGCCCTGCAAAAATTATATTTCCAAGTTGGTGCCGCATATTTCCAACAAGCAGGAGCCACATATTTCCAACAGACAAATTATATCACATCATATCTTGACCATATCACATCACAACATGCCCTGCAAAAACAAGTTAGACGTCCTCTACTTTGTTGTTGCAAGTTTTACGTGGCTGCTACGGGCTTAGCAAGAACCGTTCTTACCTACACATCAAAACCAGAACGATAGTTTGTCAAGTTGGTGCTGTTTTAACCTTCGCAAGGACCAGGCGTAGCCACACTCGGTTCAACTAAAGTGAGAGAGACAGACACCCGCCAGTCACCTTTAAGCAACGAGTGCTCGCAACGGTGAAACCAGTCTCGCGTAAGCGTACGCGTAATGTCGGTCCGGGCCGCTTCATCTCACAATACCGCTGAACCAAAGTATGACATGCTGGTAAGCAGTATGACTTATATCGCCCACAACTCACTTGTGTTCTATTCGTGCATAGCATCAACGCATAAACCAGGCTCGGATGCCACTGTTGGGGAACGTAGTAATTTCAAAAAAATTCCTACGCACACGCAAGATCATGGTGATGCATAGCAACGAGAGGGGAGAGTGTTGTCCACGTACCCTCGTAGACCGATAGCGGAAGCGTTATCACAACGCGGTTGATGTAGTCGTACGTCTTCACGATCCGACCTATCAAGTACCGAACGTACGGCACCTCCGAGTTCTACACACGTTCAGCTCGATGACGTCCCTCGAACTCCGATCCAGCTGAGTGTTGAGGGGGAGTTTCGTCAGCACGATGGCGTGGTGACGATGATGATGTTCCACCGACGCAGGGCTTCGCCTAAGCTCCGCAACGGTATTATCGAGGTGTAATATGGTGGAGGGGGGCACCGCACACGGCTAAGAGATCTCAAGGATCAATTGTTGTGTCTCTGGGGTGCCCCCCTGCCCCCGTATATAAAGGAACAAGGGGGAGGCAGCCGGCCAAGGGGAGAGGCGCGCCATAGGGGGGAGTCCTACTCCCACCGGGAGTAGGACTCCTCCTTTCCTTGTGGGAGTAGGAGAAGGGAAGGGGGAAGGAGAAAGAAGGAAGGGTGCGCCCCCCTTCCCTAGTCCAATTCGGACCAGACCAAGGGGAGGGGTGCGGCCACCCTTGAGGCCCTTTTTCTTCTTTCCCGTATGGCCCAATAAGGCCCAATACGTATTCCCGTAACTCTCCGGTACTCCGAAAAATACCCGAATCACTTGGAACCTTTCCGAAGTCCGAATATAGTCATCCAATATATCGATCTTTACGTCTCGACCATTTCGAGACTCCTCGTCATATCCCCGATCTCATCCGGGACACCGAAATACTTCGGTACATCAAAACTCAATAAAACTGTCATCGTAACGTTAAGCGTGCGGACCCTACGGGTTCGAGAACTATGTAGACATGACCGAGACACGTCTCCGGTCAATAACCAATAGGGGGACCTGGATGCCCATATTGGCTCCCACATATTCTACGAAGATCTTTATCGGTCAGACCGCATAACAACATACGTTGTTCCCTTTGTCACCGGTATGTTACTTGCCCGAGATTTGATCGTCGGTATCTCGATACCTAGTTCAATCTCGTTACCGGCAAGTCTCTTTACTCGTTCCGTAACACATCATCCTGCAACTAACTCATTAGTCACAATGCTTGCAAGGCTTATAGTGATGTGCATTACCGAGTGGGCCCAGAGATACCTCTCCGACAATTGGAGTGACAAATCCTAATCTCGAAATACGCCAACCCAACAAGTACCTTTGGAGACACCTGTAGAGCACCTTTATAATCACCAATTTACGTTGTGACGTTTGGTAGCACACAAAGTGTTCCTCCGGTAAACGGGAGTTGCATAATCTCATAGTCAGAGGAACATGTATAAGTCATGAAGAAAGCAATAGCAACATACTAAACGATCGGGTGCTAAGCTAACGGAATGGGTCAAGTCAATCACGTCATTCTCCTAATGAGGTGATCTCGTTAATCAAATGACAACTCATGTCTATGGCTAGGAAACATAACCATCTTTGATTAACGAGCTAGTCAAGTAGAGGCATACTAGTGACACTCTGTTTGTCTATGTATTCACACATGTATTATGTTTCCGGTTAATACAATTCTAGCATGAATAATAAACATTTATCATGATATAAGGAAATATATAATACTTTATTATTGCCTCTACGGCATATTTCCTTCAGCGGGATGATGTATTACGGAACGAGTAAAGAGACTTGCCGGTAACGAAATTGAACTAGGTATCGAGATACCGACGATCGAATCTCGGGCAAGTAACATACCGGTGACAAAGGGAACGACGTATGTTGTTATGCGGTCTGACCGATAAAGATCATCGTAGAATATGTGGGAGCCAATATGGGCATCCAGGTCCCGCTATTGGTTATTGACCGGAGAGGTGTCTCGGTCATGTCTACATAGTTCTCGAACCCAAAGGGTCCGCACGCTTAAAGTTACGATGACAGTTATATTATGAGTTTATGTGATTTGATGTACCGAAGGTTGTTCAGAGTCCCGGATGTGATCACGGACATGACGAGGAGTCTCGAAATGGTCGAGACATAAAGATTGATATATTGGACGACTATATTCGGACACCGGAAGTGCTCCGGAGAAGTTTCGGATTAAACCGGAGTGCCAGAGGGTTACCGAAACCCCCCGGGGAAGTATTGGGCCTTGGTGGGCCTTGAGGGGAGAGAGAGGGCAGCAGCCAGGAGGTGGCGCGCCCCCTCCCAAGGGGAGTCCTAGTTGGACTAGGAGAGGGGGCGCAGCCCCCTTTCCCTCTCCCTCTCCCTCTCTTTCCTTCCCCCCCTCTTTTCCTAGTAGGACTAGGAAAGGGGAGTCCTACTCCTACTAGGAGGAGGACTCCCCCTCTCTCCTTGGCGCGCCTAGGGCAGCCGGCCTCCCCCTTTCTCCTTTATATACGGGGGCATGGGGGGCACCTAAGGACACTTGATATACGATATTTTAGCCGTGTGCGGTGCCCCCCTCCACCAGATTACACCTTGATAATACCGTTGCGGAGCTTAGGCGAAGCCCTGCGTCGGTGGAACATCATCATCGTCACCACGCCGTCGTGCTAACGAAACTCTCCCTCAACACTCGGCTGGATCGGAGTTCGAGGGACGTCATCGAGCTGAACGTGTGTAGAACTTGGAGGTGCCGTACGTTCGGTACTTGATCGGTCGGATCGTGAAGACGGACGACTACATCAACCGCGTTGTGATAACGCTTCCGCTGTCGGTCTACGAGGGTACGTGGACAACACTCTCCCCTCTCGTTGCTATGCATCACCATGGTCTTGCATGTGCGTAGGAATTTTTTTGAAATTACTACGTTCCCCAACAGTATGCATATACACATTCTGTCGAACCTTTTCAAGGAAGTATTGAGCATTTTGAGCCTGCATGGTTAGTAATGTGGTAACAGGTAATGCATCGATAGTTTTCTTAGGCACCCAAATAGCTTCTTTGAGGGGCCATTTCTACAGTTTGGTCCAACATAGCGAGCAACAGCCTCACCATGTTGATTTTTGAAAAACTTGTAGTTGTCGAGAGAGTCATCATCGGAATATTCAGGTATGGGAGAGTTATATCCCGAAAGTAATGTTGAATCGAGCGTTTGCTCTTTGCAGGTACCCACACAGTGCGAGGATATTGATGAGGTTCCCAGTATGAAGCATTTTCGTTTAGTTTCCTTTCAAAACCGATACCTTCCTTTATGGGATTTTTGTGAAGAATAGATTTCTTCATAACGTCTAAAAGAGTTTGGTGCCCTTTGAGAGATTTGAACATTCGTGTCTGAAGAAGATCCTTCAACCTAGCATTCTCATCAGAAACAGAACCATTTTACTCAATCGACGGGTTATCACTAACAGATGATTTAGCATTGGTTCATTCAATACATTTTAAGCAAGGTAGCACAAACACTTCAGGTTTGTCCTTAAGTTGTTGGGTGAGAAGAGAATTTTTTCTGATCAAATCCTCATGAGCCTCTCTCAGCGCCTCGAGTTTCTGTTTCCTTTTTAGGTAATCATAGGTCAATCTTTCGTCGTCAGCTGAGAGAAAATCAAAACGAGTTGATAGTTCATCCATTCGTGACTTGAGAGTGGAATACTCTTAAGTCAACGACTGATTTTTCTCCATCTCCTCAATCAACAACCCTTTTAGATTTCCTGAGGGTTTTCTCAATTTTCTCAAGAGAGTATTGTTGAATATTGGCAATTTTTATCAATTTAGCATGGTCATCCTCATCAAAAGAATATTGATCACTAGAGTGAACCTTGTGATGTTGGAGGATACATTTCTTTCGAGGCCTTGTCCATGAAGCAGTAGGCAGGAGTTTCATCGTCGCTTGATGGGTTCCCGAAGAAATTTGCTGCAGGAGAAGAGGCACATGCAATGCCAGCCATGCCCGAGTTGGAATCCTCATTGGATTCATCATCTTCTTCGGAGGTAGATGATTCTTCTTCATCAGAATCCATCTCCTTGCCGATGTACGCCTTGTCCTTGCGAGAGTTATTCTTGCGGTTGGAGGAGAGTTGGAAGGATTCCTTGAGGAAGATCTTGATTAAGATTTTGATGTGGAGCTGTCCTTTGATACGTCCATTTTGCATCATGCTTTCATATCGATATTTATTGCATTATGGGCTGTTATTACACATTATGTCACAATACTTATGCCTATTCTCTCTTATTTTACAAGGTTTACATAAGGAGGGAGAATGCCGGCAGCTGGAATTCTGGGCTGGAAAAGGAGCAAATATTAGAGACCTATTCTGCACAACTCCAAAAGTCCTGAAACTCCACGAAAGTTATTTTTGGAAATAATAAAAATTACTGAGCGGAAGAAATACGTCAGGGGGGCCTCCACCTGTCCACGAGGGTGGGGGCGCGCCCTACCCCCCTGGGCGCGCCCCCTGCCTCGTGGGCCCCCTATTGGCCCTCTGGTGGCCATCTTCTGCTATATGAAGTCTTTCGTCCGAAGAAAAATCATAAGCAAGCTTTCGAGACGAGACTCCGCCGCCACGAGGCGGAACCAATCTAGGGCTCCGGCAGAGCTGTTCTGCCGGGGACACTTCCCTCCGGGAGGGGGAAATCATCACCATCGTCATCACCAACGCTCCTCTCATCAGGAGAGGGCAATCTCCATCAACATCTTCACCAGCACCATCTCCTCTCAAACCCTAGTTCATCTCTTGTATCCAATTCTTGTCTCTAAGTCTGGGATTGGTACCTGTAGGTTGCTAGTAGTGTTGATTACTCCTTGTAGTTGATGCTAGTTGGTTTATTTGATGGAAGATCATATGTTCAGATCCTATATGCATATTAATACTCCTCTGATTATGAACATGAATATGCTTTGTGAGTAGTTACGTTTGTTCCTAAGGACATGGGAGAAGTCTTGCTATTAGTAGTCATGTGAATTTGGTAACGTTTGATATTTTGATGAGATGTATGTTGTCTCTCCTCTAGTGGTGTTATGTGAACGTCGACTACATGACACTTCACCATTATTTGGGCCTAGAGGAAGGCATTGGGAAGTAATAAGTAGATGATGGGTTGCTAGAGTGACAGAAGCTTAAACCCTAGTTTATGCGTTGCTTCGTAAGGGGCTGATTTGGATCCATATGTTTCATGCTATGGTTAGGTTTACCTTAATACTTTTGTTCTAGTTAATAGAGGTTAATCATAAGTGGGATGCTTGTTCAAGTAAGAACAGCACCCAAGCACCGGTCCACCCACATATCAAATTATCAAAGTACCGAACGCGAATCATATGAACGTGATGAAAACTAGCTTGACGATAATTCCCATGTGTCCTCGGGAGCGCTTTTCTTTATATAAGAGTTTGTCCAGGCTTGTCCTTTTCTACAAAAAGGATTGGACCACCTTGCTGCACTTTATTTACTTTTGTTACTTGTTGCTCGTTACCAATTTTCCTATCACGAAACTATTTGTTACCTATTATTTCAGTGCTTGCAGAGAGTACCTTGCTGAAAACCGCTTATCATTTCCTTCTGCTCCTCGTTGGGTTCGACACTCTTACTTATCGAAAGGACTACGATAGATCCCCTATACTTGTGGGTCATCATCCTTCTTCTTGAAGAACTTCTTCGTTTTCTTCTGATCATCGGAGTCATAGTTCTTGCTCTTGCTTTTGCCTCGATAGTTGCCAGAATCATATCTTCCACTTGCATGGATTTCAGCTTCCTAGAGAGGGCAGTCCAAAATGAAGTGTCCAGGCTTTTTGCACTTGAAGCAGGTGTATTCTCCGGTGGATTTTGATGAAGATTTTGGCCCTCCATAATTGCTTAAACTTTTCTTCTGTAACTGGCTCTTCCTATGAAGTCGCTGGAATCTTTTTGCGATTAAAGCAAGATCTTTTCTGAGCCTTGTTGGATCATCTAAATCTTCTTTGATATTTCCATCTGAGGAGGAATCTGTTCTAGCCTTGAGGGCATGAGTTTTGCGCTGACTCGACCCATAGAGATCTCTTTTCTCTTCTTCTTGTCCCTCGTGGGTGTTCAGCCTCTCCATGATGTCAGCAGAGTCGATGGTTTTGAAATCTATACGTTCACGAATCATCAGGACAAGGGTGTCGAATGAACTGTCAAGTGATCGAAGCAGTTTCTTCAGAATTCATGGTCAGTGATGTCTTTGGCGCCTAGACATTGAAGCTCATTTGCTATGTCACTGAGACGGTCAAAGGTTTGCCGACAGCTTTCATTTCCAATGCGCTTGAAGCGATTGAATTTCGCCCGAAGAGTATTGATTCGAGCTTCTTTCTGAGTTGAAATTCCTTCATTGATCGTCTCGAGGACGTCCCACAAATCCTTCACAGTTTCACACTGGCGATACCGAAGAAATTGCGCTCGAGAGAGATGGCCACCAATTTCATATTTGGCTTGAGCATCCATCTGAATGGGTTTCTTCTCTTCGTCAGTGGGGGCTTGAGGTATAGCAACGGTGAACCCCACTTGAACCACATTCCACATGTCATCATCTATCGCTCGGAGACGGATCTTCATCTTCTCCTTCCAGAAGGGATTGTCCGTCCCATCGAAGATGGGGATCTTGAGATGCGACTTGTAGCTCACTGAAGACATACTTAAAGTCCAAAGTTGTTAGACTAAAATGAGCAGAGTCAAGGAGTACCTTGCTCTGATACCAATTGTAGGACGAAGTATATCTACCAGAGGGGGGTGAATGGGAGTTTTAAATTTTCTTTGGAAAACTCAAAACTCTCATAACCCAACAGCGGAAACGAATGAAAAACAAACTACAGCAAGCTAAAACTAAGTACCAAAGGGAAATTAAACATGCATCAAAACAAATCACATGATGGAAAACATGTCGAAAGGAAACATGGGTAACAGAGATAACTAGTGGTGCTCGATGGCGACAGGGTATTTGTTCGACCAGTTCGTCCTTCTGCACAAGGACTACGTCTGGTTGGAGGGGCTATGACTTAACACGGAAGATAAACTCTCTTCACCCTATTCTCCTTGACAATCGATTCATCAACCGATGTCGATTACTCGTGGTAGATACTTGAAGGTGATCTCTGAACCTTTACAGACTTCTTCTTCGAGAACCACAATCACCCTTGGTCTCTAAAGAAATTGACACCTAACTGTCTAGAGAGTTTGCAGCTCTCAAGAGTAATAGGCGGAGCGTACTAGACTTAGATTCGAGTGATGTTAAACCACTATCTAATTCTTCGGCTCTAGGGGTTTTCTCTCAGTGGATTTAAACTCAAATCGCTAAGAGAGTGGGTTGCTCAACAATCTTCTCAGAATCAAACAGAGCAGCCACCGGACAAAGCTGGTGCGGGGTGGCTATTTATAGCCGCAGCCTTCGCAGACGGGAAATGACCATTTTGGACACGCGGTCCAGCCAATGGCCAACCGACACATTCACAACAGTCAGATTTCGGAGCAAAAGTAACATTACTTGAGTAACAAGTAATGCTAACTCCTCGGTCCGAGGCAAATCCCTCGCAACGAAGAAGATCACAGTCTCTTACTGGCAACTATTTTCTCAGAACACAAAGAGATTTCTGTCACAACTTTCATAGGATTTGGGTTAAGCATCAGAGAATCAAAGTTTCAAACGCTACACCCCTCTTAATAGTACGGTGGTCCTATGACTCAATGAAAGAAGAAGAACAATGAAATAAATGCCATGTCTTCACTTTGTCTTCATTCTTCCTCGAGCGCAGTCATTTTCTTCGAACAGATACCGAACCAATTGCTTGAACTTCAGCAGGGGTCACTCTTGTTAATATTATCTTCGGTGATAACCTTTGTTGCAACGCAGGGAGATTATCTTCGTCGTTTGCAACAAACTCCTTGATATCTCAGGGACCTGTTACTCTACGTGCACTAGCAAACACATAAGTCCCATACTGTTTATGTCAACAAACTCTGAAAACATAAGGGGCCTATCATTGCACCAACAGTAGTTCCACTTATAAGCGGTAGTACTCTCTGGCAGGACTTTTTCTGTCTCGTTGGGCTGCTTTAACCATGCTAAGCGGTAGTACTGCTCCCCCAAGTGGTAGTACCGCTTGAGCATGACTTGTGGGCATAACGGTTGGATTCATTGGAGCCAATTTAAGGGGGCCTTCTTCCCCAATGGTCTCTATCCTTCTAGCATGTGTTCTTCCCGCAGTGTTGACCTTCTTCGAGCTTGCTATTTCTCAATCCTCCATGGATTCTTGCTAGTTTTGGGGGGGAAAGAGAGAGGAGATCTGGATCCACATTTCCACCAATCACTTTCTCCTCTATGTGAGGGGAACCCCTTGGATCTAGATCTTGGAGTTCTTGGTGTTCTCCTTCTTGTTCTTCCTCTCATTTTCCTCCATAGCTTTCGTTGCTTTGGTGGGATTTGAGAGTGAGGAACTTGGGCACTCCGTGTGCCCTTGCCATTGCATTACTTGCATCAGTTTGAGTTCTCCACGGGTATACATGGAAGTGAAAAGTTGATAAGCTTACTAGTGATGACCCAAAAGTATAGGGGATCAATTGTAGCTCTTTTCGATAAGTAAGAGTGTCGAACCCAATGAGGAGTAGAAGGAAATGACAAGTGGTTTTTGGCAAGGTAATGTCTGCAAGTGCTGAAACTGTAAGTAACAGAGTAGTTTGGTAGCAAGATAACTTGTAACGAGCAAGTAACGATAATAGTAACAAAAGTGCAGCAAGGTAGCCCAATCCTTTTGAGGCAAAGGATAGGCCAAAACGGTCTCTTATAGTAAGTAAAGCGTTCTTGAGGGTACACGGGAATTTCATCAAGTCACTTTCACCATGTTGATTCGATTTGTGTTTGCTACTTTGAAAATTTGATATGTGGGTGGACCAGTGCTTAGGTGTTGTTCTTACTTGAACAAACCTCCTACTTATGATTAACCCCCTCGCAAGCATCCACAACTATGAGAAAAGTATTAAGAATCAATTCTAACCATAGCATTAACTATTGGATCCAATCGGTCCCTTATGGAATAGCACATAAACTAGGGTTTAAGCTTCTGTCACTCTCACAACCCATCATCTAATAACTACTCCACAATGCATTCCCTTAGGCCCAAATATGGTGAAATGTTATGTAGTCGACGTTCACATGACACCACTAAGGGAATCACAACATACATACTATCAAAATATCGAACACATATCAAGTTCACATAATTACTTTCAACATGATTACTCCCGTGACCTCAAGAACAAAGGTAACTACTCACAAATGATAATCATGCTGAAGATCAGAGGGGTATTAAATAGCATATTGGATCTGAACATATAATCTTCCACCAAATAAACCATATAGTAATCAACTACAAGATGTAATCAACACTACTAGTCACCCACTGGCGCCAATCTATAGTTTCGGTACCAAGATTGAACACAAGAGATAAACTAGGGTTTGAGAGGAGATGGTGCTTTTGAAGATGTTGATGGAGATTGCCCTCCCCAAGATGGGAGAGTTGTTGGTGATGATGATGACGATGATTTCCTCCTCCGGGAGGGGAGTTCCCCCGGCGGAATTGCTCCACCGGAGGGCAAAAGTGCTCCTGCCCAAGTTCTGCCTCGAGATGGCGGCGCTCCGTCCCAAAAGTCCTCTCCTTATTTTTTCTAGGTCAAAATGACTTATATACCAGAATATGGGCATCGGAGGTGGACCTGGGTGAGCACAACCCACCAGGGCGCACCTGGGCTCCCTGGCGCACCCAGGTGGGTTGTGCCCACCTGGTGGGGCCCCTCTGGTACTTATTGGCTCCTATATTCTTCATATATTCCATAAAAATTCTCCGTAAAGTTTCAGCTTGTTTGGAGTTGTGCAGAATAGATAGCCTGACGTAGCTTTTCCAGGTCCATATTTCCAGCTGCAGAAATTCTCCCTCTTTGTGTGTACCTTGCATATTATGAGAGAAAAGGCATTAGAATTACTCCAAAAAGTATTATTATGCATAAAAACATCATAAATAACAGTAGGAAAACATGATGCAAAATGGACGTATCAACTCCCCCAAGCTTAGACCTCGCTTGTCCTCAAGCGAAAACCGAAATCGAAAAACATGTCCACATGCTTAGAGAGAGAGGTGTCGATAAAAACAAAATACGGACATAGAAGTATCATGTAGATTATTATAACAGCAACAAACTTAAACATAAGACTTTTATCATAGAACTTTTATCATAGACTTCTCATGAATAAGTGACAATTCATCACACAATTGAAGTATAAAGCATAAACTCTATTAGAAATGAACAAAGTATGTTCTCATTCAACTTTGCAACTACAATTCATCATATTTTCAGGAAGGTTCACGTATCGGAGCCTTTAGACAAGTCCACATACTCAACCATAATATAGTCTTCTATGATTGCTAACACTCACCGCATACACATGAGCAAATCGTTTCAACCGGACACATAGAAAGATGGGGGCTTATAGTTTCGCCTCCCAACGTATTCACCTCAAGGGTGATGTAAACAATAATAAATCATGCCACCCATATTCAACTGGACATATGTGCCTAGATCTTTCCTCACCACATGATGCTTGCTAAAAGAGAAAAATAAAAAGGAGTAGAGAGAAGAAACTTTGACTCTTGCATAAAAGTAAATACATAAAAGTAAAAGATAGGCCCTTCGCAGAGGGAAGCAGCGGTTGCCATGCGCTTATTTGTTTGTAAGCTCAACCCCTTAGTGCAAAAGAAAGTCACGTTGTATTGCCCCTTGTGATAGCAACCTTTATTATGCAGTCTGTCGCTTTTATTCTTCACCATCACAAGTTCGTACAACGCTCAATTTTCTCTTACACTAAACGATCTCACACTTTTAGAAGCAATTTTTATTGCCTTATTGCACCGATGACAACTTACTTGAGGGATCTTGCTCAATCCCTAGGTAGGTATGGTGGACTCTTGAAAATAAGATTTGGGTTTAAGGGTTTTTTGATGCACAAGTAGTATCTCTACTTAGTGCAGAATTTTTGGCTAGCAAAGATAGGGGAAAGCACCACATGTTGAAGGATCTATGACAATATGACTTCTATGTGAATATGAACAAACATAAATCATTATGTTGTCTTCCTTGTCCAACGTCAGCAATTTTGGCGTATAATATTTTGATGGGGGCTCACAATCACAAAAGATTTCTAGGATAGTGTATTTATATGTGAATCTTCTCTTCCCTTATTAATTCTTTCATGAGTTGCGTCATTGACCAATGTTATATTTGTCAATCTCTAATAAAATTGTCTACTTATACTTTTCCTTATGTGGTGCCATCACCTACCATAAGATTAGCATATGATCTTTTAAATTTATTTCCTTTCTTTTTATTTCAACAAGAAAGTAAAGAAAGCAAAAACTCAAATTGAACTTTATTATATATCTCGCACGCGTTTACAAGGATAGATCACTAAGCAAGCTCTCGAAAAGAAAGGATTGAACTAACTTTTATTTACCTAAAGCAAAGATCGAACTAAAATAAGTAAAGGCAAAAGATAGTGGGGATAATACGATACCGGGGCACCTCCCCCAAGCTTGGCGGAAGCCAAGGGGAGTGCCCATACCCAATACTCAATTTCCTTTTGGTGCTGAAGAAGATGGTGGTGGTGAAGGAGTAGTGGGTTTGTCCTTCTTCCTTAGCTTACGCTTGAGGATGGAATTTTCCTCCTTCAATTCACCGACCTCCTGCTCAAGTTCCAATACCTTTTTGCAAAGATCTTGCTTATTTTCCTGCAAAAGGCGGAAGGGTATGAACTGAATCTTAGGCCTCTTTGGTTTGTTTGTGAGGCTTGACTTCGTGAATTCCACATGCATGTCCCCCGGTTGAGGCAATGGAGGTTCGTCCTCATCTGAGCTTGTTTCCTCCTTCTCCCTAGGATAATAGTCTTCCTCTTCCTCCGAAGTCCACCCATAATGCTCCACATCCCCATAAGACATGGGGTTTGCGATGAAATCAGCAACATAGCTCTCTCCCTTAGAGTCTTGGGATGACATATTTTCAGATCTATCAGGAAAATAGCAAGAAAAGAAAACAGAAGATTTCTCCGCGATACGATGGTCAATGGTTTTGGGGGGTATATAAAGATTTTTTTATCTTGGGAAACAAGCAAACGATAGAAAAAGGGAGTCCGGAAGGTGCCCCGGGTGGGCACAGGCGCGCCCTGGTGTCTTGTGCCCACCAGGGTCACTTTCCCGGTAGTTTCTTATTTTCCTAATTTTCTAAATATTCCAAAACTGACAAAAAATATTTTTGCAGATTTTTTGGAGTCCGTTTACTTACCGTATCACGTACCTCCCTTTTTTCACGATTCTGGAGTGTTCTAGAAGGACTCTTTTATGTGTTTTTTCTTTGTCAAAGTTTGGAGAATATTACTTTCAACATTAATGGGCGTACCTGAGATATAATGGTTTATTCGTTGCCCATTGACAACCTTCGGGTTAGTACCTTCGACATTATTTATTTTGATAGCTCCAGACTGATAAACCTCCTCGATAACATAGGGTCCTTCCCATTTGGAGAGGAGTTTTCCTGCAAAGAATCTGAAACGAGAGTTGTACAAAAGAACATATTCTCTGACTCTGAAGTCACGCTTTTGGATTCTTTTATCATGCCATTTTTTAACTTTTTCTTTAAATAATTTGGCATTTTCATAAGCTTGGGTTCTCCATTCATCTTTCTAATGAGCTAATATCAAATAACCTCTTTTCACCGGCAAGTTTGAAATCATAGTTGAGTTCTTTGATTGCCGAATATGCTTTGTGTTCTAACTCAAGAGGTAAATGGCAAGCCTTTCCAAAAACCATTTTATAAGGAGACATACCCATAGGATTTTTGTATGCTGTTCTATAAGCCCAAAGTGCATCATCTAATTTCTTAGACCAATTCTTCCTGGACCTATTGACAGTCTTTTGTAAAATTAATTTTATTTCTCTATTGCTAAGTTCAGCTTGACCACTAGACTGAGGATGATAAGGTGGTGCAATTATATGGTTAACATCATACTTGGCAAGCATTTTGCGGAAAGCACCATGAATAAAGTGTGAACCACCATCAGTCATTAAATATCTAGGGACTCCAAACCTTGGGAAAATAACTTCCTTAAGCATTTTAATAGAGGTTTTGTGATCAGCACTACTAGTTGGAATAGCTTCTACCCACTTAGTAACATAATCAACAGCAACCAAAATATGTGTATACCCATTAGAGGAAGGAAAATGTCCCATGTAATCAAATCCCCAAACATCAAATGGTTCAACAACAAGTGAATAATTCATAGGCATTTCTTGACGCTTACCGATATTGCCTATTCTTTGACATTCATCACAAGATAAGACGAACTTACGGGCATCCTTAAAGAGAGTAGGCCAATAAAATCCAGATTGCAATACCTTGTGAGCAGTTCTGCCTCCAACATGATGCCCTCCATAAGCTTCGGAGTGACATTTCCATAGGATTTTCCCTATTCATGCTGACGTACACAACGTCTAATAATACCATCTACTCCTTCTTTATAAAGATGTGGGTCATCCCAAAAGTAATGTCTTAAATCATAGAATATTTTTTCTTTTGTTGGTAAGTAAAGTTAGGTGGTAAATATTTAGCAACAATGTAATTAGCATAATCAACATACCAAGGAGTATTATTAGAAACATTTATTGCAGCTAACTGCCCATCAGGGAAACTATCATCAGTAGGTAGTGGGTCATCAAGCACATTTTCCAGCCTAGACAAGTTATCAGCTACTGGGTTCTCAACTCCTTTCCTATCAGTAATATGTAAATCAAATTCTTGTAGCAAGAGAACCCATCGAATAAGTCTAGGTTTACCATCTTTCTTTTCCATAAGATATTTAATAGCAGCATGGTCGGTGTGAACGGTAACTTTAGAGTCAACAATGTAAGATCTAAATTTGTCACAAGCAAATACCACTGCTAGGAATTCTTTTTCAGTAGTTGCATAATTCCGTTGTGCACTGTCTAGAGTCTTACTAGCATAATGAATAACATTCAGTTTCTTATCAACTCTTTGTCCTAGAACAACACCAACATCATAATCACTAGCATCACACATAATTTCAAAAGGCAAGTTCCAATCAGGTGGTTGAAAAATAGGTGCAGATATTAAGGCTTGCTTGAGTGTTTCGAAGGCTTCTAAACAATCATCATCAAAAACAAAAGGAACATCCTTTTGCAAAAGGTTTGTAAGAGGCCTAGAAATTTTAGAAAAGTCTTTGATAAATCTCCTATAGAAACCAGCATGACCTAGGAAACTATGAATACCTTTGATATCTTTAGGACATGGCATTTTCTCAATTGCATCAACCTTAGCTTTGTCCACTTCAATACCTCTTTCAGAAATTTGATGGCCCAAAACAATACCTTCATTAACCATAAAGTGGCACTTCTCCCAATTCAAGACAAGATTTGTTTGCTCGCATCTCTGCAAAACTCGATCAAGATTGCTTAAACAAACATCAAAAGACTTACCATAAATAGAGAAGTCATCCATGAAAACCTCAACAATCTTTTCACAAAAACCAGAGAATATAGCAATCATACATCTTTGAAAGGTAGCAGCTGCATTACATAAACCGAAAGGCATACGTCTATAAGCATAAGTTCCAAAGGGACAAGTGAAAGTGATCTTTTCTTGATCAGGTTGAGAAACAGGTATTTGTGAAAAACCAGATATCCATCAAGGGAGCAAAAGTCTGTGTGCTTAAATAATCTTTCTAGCATTCGATTAATAAAAGGCAGAGGGTAATGATCTTTTCTAGTTGCTTTGTTTAATTTTCTAAAATCAATTACCAATCTATAGCCTGTAACAATTCTTTGTGGAATAAGTTCATTCTTATCGTTAGGAACAACAGTAATACCTCCTTTCTTAGGAACACAATGGACAGGACTAACCCATCTACTATCAGCTATAGGATAGATTATACCTGCTTCCAGAAGTTTTAATATCTCCGTTCTTACCACTTCTTTCATCTTCGGATTTAACCGACGTTGGTGATCAACAACGGGTTTAGCATCAGGTTCCATATTAATCTTGTGCTGACATAGAGTGGGACTAATGCCCTTTAAATCATCAAGAGTATATCCAATGGCAGCTCGGTGCTTCCTTAGAACTTTCAATAATCTTTCTTCTTCATGTTCTGAAAGGTTAGCACTAATAATAACAGGATATATCTTTCTTTCATCAAGATAAGCATATTTCAAAGTGTCTGGCAATTGTTTTAATTCAAACACAGGATCACCTTTAGGTGGAGGAGGAGGACCTCCTAGGGTTTCAATAGGCAAATTGTGTTTAAGCAGAGGACGTTGTTCAAAGAAAATCTCATCTATTTCATTTCTTTCATGCATATGTAAATCATTTTCGTGGTCTAGCAAATATTGTTGTAGTGGATCAGTAGGTGGCACAGCAATAGAAGCAAGACCAATTATTTCATCCTTACTAGGCAATTCTTTTACATGAAGCTTTCTACTAAACTTGGAAAAATTAAACTCATGAGACTCATCACCAAAACTGACACCGATAGTTTGTTTCTTACAATCTATTTGGGCATTAACAATGTTCAAGAAAGGTCTACCAAAGATAATGGGACAGAAGTCATCTTGCGGGGAACCAGAACAAGAAAATCAGTAGGGTGTTTTATTTTCTCACACAAAACTTCAACGTCTCTAACAATCCCAATTGGTGAAATAGTATCTCTATTAGCAAGTTTAATAGTAACATCTATGTCTTCTATCTCTGCGGGTGCTATGTCATTCATAATTTCTTGATATAAGGTGTAAGGAATAGCACTTACACTAGCACCTATGTCGCATAAACCATGATAACGGTGATCTCCTATTTTAACTGAGACAACGGGCATGCCAACAACGGGTCTATGATTATCTATTTTATCGGGTTTGACAATTCTAGTAGTTTCATTACAGAAATAAATAACATGCCCATCTATATCTCCTTCCAAGAGATCTTTAACCATAGCAACACTAGGCTCTACTTTAATTTGTTCATTAGGTTTAGGTGTTCTAATATAACTTTTGTTGACCACAGTCGAAACTTTAGCATGTTCCTTTATCCTAACAGGGAAAGGTGGTTTCTCAATATAAGCAGTAGGAACAACTGGATCAACATTATAAAGTATAGTTTCCTCTTTAGCGGGAACCGGTTCTTTAATTTCTTCTTTAGTAGGTGGGTGATATTTAAACCACTTCTCTTTAGGGAGATCAACATGAGTAGCAAATGATTCACAAAAGGAGGCTACTATCTCAGAGTCAAGTCCATATTTAGTGCTAAACTTTTGGAAAGCATCGGTATTCATAAAAGATTTAACACAATCATACTTAAGCTTAATACCCGACTCTTTACCTTCGTCGAGTTCCCAATCTTCAGAGTTGCGTTTAATTCTATCCAAAAGATCCCACCGGAATTCAATAGTCTTCTTCATAAAAGAAACAGCACAAGAAGTATCAAGCATGGATCGATCATTATGAGAAAGTTGAGCATAAAAATTCTGGATAATAATTTCTCTTGAGAGCTCATGATTGGGGCATGAATATAACATTGATTTAAGCCTACCCCAAGCTAGAGCGATTCTTTCTCCTTCACGAGGCCAAAAATTATATATGTAATTTGGATCACGATGAACTAAATGCATAGGATATTTTTTTTGGTGAAACTCCAATTTTAATCGATTCCAATTAAACTCCAATATCATTGCATAGCCTATACCATGCCAATGCTTTTCCCTTCAAAGATAAAGGGAAAACCTTCTTCTTAAATTCATCTCCGGGTAAACCTGCAAGCTTAAACAATCCACAAATTTGTTCCACATATATCAAGTGCATATCAGGATGTTCGATTCCGTCTCCTGCATAAGGATTAATTAGCTAGCAGTTATTATATCATACCCGAAGGAATTTCATATTCAACATTTTCAATAGGTGAAGTAGGTTGAGGGGTAGCTAATTGTGGTTCCGTTCGAGGTGAAGATACCTCGAACAAACCCCTCAAAGGATTGTTTTCCATAGTAACAAGTGACAATAAATTTCAGCACACTATATAAATGTTTCCTTACCAAAGGCGCTTCACTCCCCGGCAACGGCGCCAGAAAATAGCCTTGATGACCCACATGTATAGGGGATAAATTGTAGCTATTTTTGGTAAGTAAGAGTGTAGAACCCAACGAGGAGCAGAAGGAAATGACAAGTGGTTTTCGGCAAGGTAATGTCTGCAAGTGCTGGAATTGTAAGTAACAGAGTAGTTTGGTAGCAAGATAATTTGTGACGAGCAAGAACGGTAATACTAACAAAAGTGCAGCAAGGTACCCCAATCCTTTTGAGGCAAAGGACAGATCAAAACGGTCCCTTATAGTAAGCAAAGCGTTCTTGAGGGTACATGGGAATTTCATCTAGTCACTTTCACCATGTTGATTCGATTTGTGTTCGCTACTTTGATAATTTGATATCTGGGTGGACCGGTGCTTAGGTGTTCTTCTTACTTGAACCAACCTCCTACTTATGATTAACCCCCTCGCAAGCATCCGCAACTACGAGAAAAGTATTAAGAATAAATTCTAACCATGGCATTAAACTTTTGGATCCAATCGATCCCTTACGGCGCATAAACTAGGGTTTAAGCTTCTGTCACTCTCGCAACCCATCATCTAATAACTACTCCATAATGCATTCCCTTAGGCCCAAATATGGTGAAATGTCATGTAGTCGACGTTCAAATGACACCACTAAGGGAATCACAACATACATACTATCAAAATATCGAACACATATCAAGTTCACATGATTACTTGCAACATGATTTCTCCCATGACCTCGAGAACAAAAGTAACTACTCACAAATGATAATCATGTTCAAGATGAGGGGGGTATAAAATAGCATATTGATCTGAACATATAATCTTCCACCAAATAAACCATATAGTAATCAACTACAAGTCAACTACAAGATGTAATCAACACTACTAGTCACCCACAAGCACCAATCTATAGTTCCAGTACAAAGATTGAACACAAGAGATGAACTAGGGTTTGAGAGGAGATGGTGTTGTTGAAGATGTTGATGGAGATTGCCCTCCCCAAGATGGGAGAGTTGTTGGTGATGATGATGACGATTATTTCGCCCTCCGGGGGGGCAGTTCCCCAGGCGGAATCGCTCCGCCGGAGGGCAAAAGTGCTCCTGCCCAAGTTCCACTTCAAGATGGCGGCGCTCCGTCCCAAAAGTCATCTCCTTATTTTTTTTTTCTAGGTTAAAATGACTTATATACTAGAAGATGGGCATCGGAGGTGGGCCTGGGTGAGCACAACCCACCAGGGCGCGCCTGGGCTCCCTGGCGCGCCCAGGTGGGTTGTGCCCACCTGGTGGGCCCCCTCTAGTACTTATTGGCTCCATTATTCTTCATATATTCCATATAAATTCTCCGTAAAGTTTCAGCTTGTTTGGAGTTGTGCAGAATAGGTAGCCCGACGTAGCTTTTCCATGTCCATATTTCCAGCTGCCGGAATTCTCCCTCTTTGTGTGTACCTTGCATATTATGAGAGAAAAGGCATTAGAATTACTCCAAAAAGCATTATTATGTATAAAAACATCATAAATAACAGTTGGAAAACATGATGCAAACTGGACGTATCAACTACTCTTGGGTGCTCGGTACCCTAGAGCTTGTTCCTCTTGGGTTCTTGGGCACCCTAGATGGTTGGTGGTGTCTCGGAGCTCAATCATTGTGGTGTAAAGCTCCGACAAGCGTCGAGGTCTCCAATTAGGCTGTGGAGATTGCGCCGAGCAATTTGTACAGGTTCCAGTGATCGCCCTCAAGGGTTGCCAAGGTGTACGGATTCGGTGACCGCCCCCAAGGGTTGCCAAGGTGTACGGGTTTGGTGACCGCCCCCAAGGGTTGCCATTTGGTACGGGTTCGGTGACCGTCCTCAAGGGTCCCTTAGTGGAATCACGACATCTTGCATTGTGCGAGGGTGTGAGGAGATTACGGTGACCGTCCTCAAGTTGTCTGTCGGCCATCCTGAGAGAGATCCTCGGCGTACATGGATGGAGTATGGCGAACAAGGCAACAGTGCTCGGTACCTGACCATCGCATACGCTTAGGACAAGGTGAAGGTCTACATGAGCAAGGCTAGTACGTTGTACAAGATCTTCACTAACGAGCTGGACAACCTGATACCTTACCAGGTATACCAAGTAGCTTACAAATCGTTTTGTAGCCATTTTCACGGTTCTTCAACCTTCACTGGTGAGTACATTGTTCTCTATTTGCCATGTTTTCGTTTGTGTTTGACATTATCAGGACATCCACTGCTTCTTATGCCTTGCAGGAAGAGTAGGAAGAATTGTCTGTCGATCACAGACTAGGGGCACGAGCACGCGGATCACGTGATAGCATGGGATGAGAGGAGGTATCGCAAAGACGGCGAGAGGAGAGCGGTTGACTGGGACGCGTACAGTGAAGAACACATGAAGTGGTCTGGCGATGGCGTGAAGTACCGTTTGCGCCTGAGGCCACAGCGGACGTCAGCCGATATCGCCGAATTGGAGGAGGATCACTCCGAGGATGAAGCCTACCGTGACCAGCTTAGATAGCTCAAAGGTGATTTCAGGGAGTATGCACCCCTGATGAACAGAGTGTTAAGTGGTGTTCTCTATTGTTTTGAGCTGTCAGCGGTTGGGTGAAAACTGCTTTAATCAGTGTCACTCACATAGAAATGATGCTTACATGTGCAGGCTTTGGAGCTTAAAGCATTCTTGATGGCTCGAACGTGCTTGCATATGACCCCGGAACCATGGAATCTGACAGCAACCTGATGGGAATGATGAAGGTAAATTCGAGCCTCCTAGCCATGTTATAGTTTAATTGTAACCCTAAAGTTAATCTGTATTATGTTCTTGGTTGTTTGCTATTGCAGAAGTTCATGACCCGTTGTCGTAAGATAGTGGGTATGCTTGGGTGCGCTCGCGCGAACCGATGTCCATGATCCAGCTCATGGAGGGTCGATGTGTGTCATCACTTCATCGGGCCACGCCGGCGGAGCTTCTTCTACCCATGTCGCCTCATCGTCTCACGTTGTCGAGGAGGTCGAAGAAGAAGATGACGAGGAAGAGGAAGAAGCAAACGATGAAGAAGAGGAAGAGGAGCAAGCCGATGAAGGAGGTGGCAAGGAGGAGGAGTATGACGACGATGACGGACCTCCATCGACTCAGCCAACCTAGGAGAAGAGAGGGAAACAGCCGAAGAAGGACTGGAAGGGTCCATCCCCGTTTCAGAAAGAGCGTACTCGTCGTCGCACGAAGAAGCCAGACGAACGCTGCTCGAAGAGAAACGGGGACCGTACCGCCAAGAGCGAGAGGAACAAGTGATATGCTCGTGTTGAACTCGCTTAGTTGAACTAGTTGTGAACAAGAACTTGTATGCTATGTTGATGTTGTCGATTTGCTACCTTTTAACTATGCTGAACCTATTTGATATGTCGATTTGATACCTACCTATTTGGTGTTGTCGATTTGCTACCTACAATGTGTGAGATCATCATATTTCGATTTGCAAATACTATTTGCTGATGTGTTGAACTATCATTCATATTTGTAGTTGAAATGATCAAGATCTTCTCAAAAAATAAGTGCCAGAGGACCCTACCGCCAGGCTCTCCGGCGTAGGGTCTCACAGCCTACCGCAAAATATTTGCAATTTCCCGTTACAGTACACCCTACCACTAGACTCCCTGGCGGTAAGTTGTGATACCCTATCGCAGAAAATAGTGCATTTTCTGTTACAGAACGCTGGAGCACGCGCATGGCCTAGCACACCCTACCACCGCGGTAGGTGGTGGTAGCCTTAGCTACCCTACCGCCGTTAACCATGGCAGTATAGCCGTTAGGCCACGTCAGCCCCAATAGGGTTGGCTCACGGCGGCTGTCGTTAAGCTACCGCCCCTCGTTTTGGCGGTAGCCTTTACAACTCTACCGCCATTGACCCTGACGGTAGGAAAAGGGTCAGGTCCCGAAATCTCCCTAATAATAAAGCACGGATTGACTCCGTGGGTTCACCGTCACAATACGCTTCCGCCCAGTCGTAATACGCTTTTACGATTTTTATAGACAAAATCGTAATATAAACGAGGTGGTACTAAAATTCTGTTTTGCTTTATATACTGGGCTTGGGCGTTAAAAAGTTCATATCTGGTTCGAACCAATGACCTTCTCTCTGGTAGCCTGCAATGGAAGGAACGTGATGACCAACTGCGACAGCTAATTTTTGTGAACAAATTCGAGTTGCGCCGTATTTGTATATGCTCTTCAATCTGTAATTAGATCAGGATTGGGCCTGGGCCATTGCTCTAGCGGTTGGGCCGCGTGCACATGGCTTCATCAACGTACAAAAAATAGAGCCCACCCTACAGTATTAATGTCTTTGGATATTTCATGAATAATCCCACATGGCTCCAATCACATTATTTTCACTGATTTATATATGTTTAACAACATTGTATGGTGTGAGCTAATTAAAAGGACTCCTTCACATGGAAGAGGGGAAGTGCTTTGGAGGCTTGGAGGCTGCATGATACATGGGTATATTGAAAATTCGCTTAAGAAGTTGTGGCTCATATGTGATGCAAGAGGTGCTTTGGTTGGGCTTAATATTGATGCAAGAGGCTCATGTGTGCATGCGTGCAATAGTAGGCTGGGATACTTCAAAGAATTTGTGGCTTTGTTGGGAAATGGAATGATGGAAGTTCAACGAAGTTGTGGCTTCGTTGAAAATGATGGAAGCGGTGCTTGATCGTTGCTTGCACGCAATATATGCATGCACAGTAGTGCAAAAGGGAAGCTATAAAGAATATTAGTATTCTATGCATGTGTCCGGTACTGAGAAAGTGCAAAGCCGGCGATCTCTAAGCTGCCCACAAAACCCCACAACACCGGCTTGATACGTGAAATTTGTATCATTTTTTCGTCCTCTCCGCTCTATCTTCTAAAAAAATATGCACCTGATATATGCTTTCTGTAGAATTTGGCGTGCAACTCTCTGTCACCAGATGAGACAGTCCGGATGCTACACTGTTCATGCCAACCGAAGACATGCCCTGTTTCAACTTCCGTCCGGGCTCCACGCTCATTCACTCCAACACCAGAGATAGAGATCAACATCACGAACGGTTGTGGACGTCTTTGCGATGCCGTTTTCAACACCTCAACTCTGCGCTCATCCATGCCGGCACTATGTTCGAACCGCATTGTCGCCTGATTCATCGCAACCGTGTTTGCTCCGATCATAAACATGCTTACATGTTGCATTCAAGTAGGACGGTGCAAGGACACTTTTTCTCCCGTTGCAACCCACGGGCATGTTTTGCTAGTACTATCAAACCGGGGTCAAAACCTTTTTGAAAAAGACAAAACATGAAAATCGGCCACCGAGAGAACAAACCAGCATGGGCAAGCAGCCCTCGGCCCGTGCTCCGCAACAGCGTTACAGGGAGTTCTTAGCAGAAGCACGGATGGAGTAACGGCAGAGCCAAAAAACCAGGATGGCCATCTCCCCTCTGAACACCACGACGGCTCTAGCAGCGGCCGGACACGTTCGTCCCATTCCGTCGGGTCTCACTCGGGAGACAGTGCACGCAGGTCGCCAGTGTCGGATCATCCATCCTCCGCGCCCGTCGCGCGCACTGTACCTGGAACGGTACTGATGCCGCGTTCGTTGCCCGGTCGGTGTCCGCGACTGTAGGGGCTGCCCCTGTACGACCGGTAAAATATAGGCCGGTCCGTCCCGAGTTCCCTACGTGTGGCCAGCTCGTAAGCTTCGAAGATTGCAACTAAACTAAATTTATAATTGAACGCCCTGTCTGAATCAGACTTCCAGTCAGATTCCTAAGACTTTTGCTGCTTGGCAAGCAGAGATCTGTCCGTCACTGTTGCCGGTGGGCGGTGCCCTGGTATAATTACACGCGGTTCATCGGCCGATCCATCAACTATGGCCCTACTCAACGAACTATATTCACCAGCGTATGTCGATCCGTTTACGTCGCTAAATTAGCATTGCAGGATGCCACCTTTTCTCCTCCGTGGCATCCGTTCATCCATGTGTGTGTCAGCTCCCCTCCCGCTGTGCAATTATTTTGCGATCGATCGATCTAGCAACCTGGATGCACGGAGGTACTATTCGCATGCAATGCAATGGCCCCAAATAACTGTGCGTGCGTACGAGAGAGAGTTGGGACCAACGTAGCAGCAGCTGCGTGGCTACGAGCCGAGCTTGTCAGCTGCGGGGACGTGATGATGCGTTTGCATGTGCTACCTGCGCCTCTGATTAATCCATGGCCACCTTTTATTACTGTACCTTTGAACTTGCACTACACCCACGGTTATACCGTGAAGGATGGACGACGTGTGTCTTGAGAAGAGAATGTATCAGAGGAATTATTAGGGGGCCATCGGCTGGTGGAGGAGTTGGATTGCTCACCGGCCGGGACTATGTGCCACATATCGTGGGATTTGTCCGTTGGCGCGTTGATCAGATCACCCAAAGAGCTCATCACCAAGCCGCTCAGTGCACTGGCGGCGTACGTTTCGGCTTTAGTTTGGTGTGTGTGTGTGTGTGTGTGGTGCCATGTGGGTGCATTGTATGAGTTGTATCATGACAAAGCCTAACTATTTGTTAGAATGCTACGTGCTACCCTGCTGCATGAGAATGTGCCTGATGTCTACCCTGTATGGCTGTGTATATATAATGAGGCTAGTTAACCCGGTCAATGACCCTTATAGAATATTCTAGTGTCATGACAGCTATCTAGTGTCAATTGCGGAAGCAACGGTACTCCCATAGAAAAGTTGAATCGTAATACAGTATATAGAGTATAATACTAGGTCAGTAGCTAAGGCATTCCTAACCTATAGTTTCCTAGGACTAATCATGAAAAGCCTTTTTCCAAAGGACCATCCTACGCCCAAAATAGTGGCACTATCAGTATATAATTAAGAGATGCTATATGCACTCCTGTAAACCCGTAATCATGCATCGGCTGTTAAGATCCCGATCGGCGCGAAGGATGTATAGCTAGGCTAGCTCGCACGTACGTACCGGAATGCACGCTGATGGCGACTGGGAGTGGCAGGATACAAGTGATGTATTACGGTTAAGTCAGTGGTGCTCGCATGTCTTTTTTTTTTGAAATTAGTGGTGCTCGCATGTCAGTGACCAGCCGAGGCGGTGGGCGAGGTGTCCCGTACGCTGTCGTTTGTCAGCACGCGCGTTCTCTTCTGGATCTGGAAACGCCCCAAATGATGCGGCGGCCGCGGGAAGGAGGAGGTCGACGGAGGCTACTCGGCCATCTGCCCGACACGGCACGTGCCAGCGCTTGGCCCCCCTCCTCCCATGTGCGCCCATCCATCCATCCATCATTTATTTCCGGACGGCCCTACCGACCAGTACGCCCTGCCAAACACCACTCAGGGGTACGTACTCCTACATGCCCACTGCTACTGATCCACTCCGTCCCAACCACAACCAGCCATGTGCTTGTCGACCACGGCAACGCCACCTCATCCCATGGGGAGTCTCGAGGCGGGAGATCGTGCAAGGCTGCTCCTTCGCTCGTGGCTAGCTGTGGATCTTGAGATTTTATAAACAATCGGTGTACGTGTGCTATCTTTTTGTTTGGTACTGATTCGGAAAAGAGGGCGAGCGGCGTAAAGGAGGTGCAAGCAAAGACGGGGCTGCCGCTTTGCAGAAACCACACGGCTCTCTCGCCCAAAGCAAATCTGGCGCCTCGCGCCATTTCCAAGAAACAAAGTCATATGCTGGGTCAGAGGACCTCTGATCAAAAGTTACCCATATGTATTACCAGCT
Organism: Triticum aestivum; assembly: GCF_018294505.1. Lineage (NCBI taxonomy): Eukaryota > Viridiplantae > Streptophyta > Magnoliopsida > Poales > Poaceae > Triticum > Triticum aestivum. The sequence goes on from NC_057805.1 coordinate 326,045,785, forward strand.
GGATATGCTCGTCACGGTTTCGGTCTAGATGAAGTCTGTTAGGTGCAAACATAGCCAGGGGAGTAACAACTCGTGTGCAAATTCGTTGTTCGCGGGAACATGCGTGTACAATTATATACTTGAACGAAAGACATGGGCACACAAAAATAGCATAATGTAGCGGTATTTTTTGCGTTCGCGCCAAATTTATCCAACTCCACCCTGCTGATGGACGAGTTGATGTGACTTCTGACAACAACCTCCGAACGAACTTGTGGATTTTTCACGCTCACTGACTCTATACACACACGCAACAACTTACAAAAGACAATACTCGCATAGTATTACAGAAAAGACCGAATATTACTAATACTAATTTTGTTAATTAACCGGCAACAGTAGCAATGGCCATTATTAAGCTCTTGTTTTGCTCTCTGCTTTTCCATATTTTGGGGGATTTCTGGAGTGCTTTTACTTTTACCGAGAGAAGACGGGGCTGAGGGTTTTGGAGAACCCGCGGAGCGCGCCGTAGCCGCGGGAGCTGAAGCCGAGGCAGCCGAGCACGCCCTGCCGGTACGGCAGGAACGTCCGCCGCCGCATCTCCTCCGCTTGCGCCCTGTTCGGCGCCGCGTAAAGCCTCTCGTGCGCGGCCGCCACCGTCGTTGAGCGCCGCCGACCCTTGGACCTGCCCTGACCCCGCGTCGTCCGGGATTCGTCGCCCTCACCGACGCCACCACTGGCCGCCGCTCCCGTCTCCGATTGCGGTGACGGCCTCGCCCCGCGCAGCTTCGCGATGACCTTGTCCCTCGACGCCCACGAAGGCGAGAACTGCCATGCCTTCTCCGGCTTGGCGGCGGCCGCAGGGGCTTCGTGCGCATGGGCGCTGCCGGGCTCGCTTTTGCTGCGGTGGAGGAGCATGTCCTTGAGGATCACCCACCGCCGGGACCCGCGGGCGGACGACGAGGACGAGGAGGAGGAGGTCGACGAGGACGACGAGGAGCGCGACGAGGCGGTGACCGGCGGCGGGGCCTCCTGCGCCCCGGTCGAGAGGGACACGGAGCCAAGATCCGGCGCGGGGACGAGCGCACCGAGCAGCTTGAGCCGCGGGGACGGGCTGCGCATCGGGGACATCGACCGGGCGCGGCGGTGCACGGAGCCGCTCCGGAACGTGGGCTCGCGGCCGCGCGCGGGGCCGTGGCGCCGTTCGCTGCCATCTTCGTCGCTGTCGGGGTCGAGATCCGGGAGCGGGGACAGGGTGAGCGGCCGGATCTGGCCGTTCTGGAAGAGCTCGTCAGCAGAGATCATGTGCTCGCCAGGGCCGCCGAACTCGAACTCCGCGTCACCTAGTCCGCCGTACCCGCCGCCATTAGGGGCACCAGCGGCAGCCGAGGAAGACGAGAACAGCAGGTGGTGGATGGGGCTGGCCGGTGCACTGAAAAAATAGCCGCCGCCGCCGCCGCCGAAGATGGCAGGGGAACGGCCGGGGCTGGACGGCGCGCTGGCGAAAGGGGTGGAGCAGGAGCTGTCGATGTCGTCGTCCATGGCTCGTCCTAGTAGTTCGCTTTGAGTCGCGGATAGTGGTATCTGGGAATATGGAGGGAGATGGGATGAGAGGTTATAAATGGAGGGACTGCCGCGCTGTTAACTGTCCGTCCGGGAGCCATAGCACGATAGCTGGAGACGGCGATGGATGGGGGCGAGGGGTCGGCAGATTGATCTGCTTGGATCGGGTTTACTCCCGTTCGTGACACAAATGATTTTAGAATAAATTTTACTCCCTCCGTCTCCACTAAAGTTAGTACTCCCTCCATTCCACAATGTAGTGCTTCCTCTATCTCCGTGCTTTAACTTTGACCGTAAATTTAACTACCAAGACCGATTGCGGCGGGAGCAAAAATTATATCAGTGAATTCGTATTTGAAAGAAGTTTTTAATTATGTAATTTTTTCACCCGCCGCAGTCGGTCTCAATCGTTAAATTTATGGTCAAAGTTCGACCTCGGGAAGCGCGGACGCACTATATTTTGGAATGGAGGGAGTATAAAATTGAGTCACTTATTTTGAGTCGGAGGGAGTATATAATTTCTTGCTATGGGTCTAGTTTAATTTCTACGATTGGTAATTTTATAGTTTTTTCCTTTGTATGTTTTTTGTAAAAAAGATATGAAAACATTAAAATTTGACGTCAAATTCTTAGGAATGCAATTTGACATTTTTCATGGCAATTTATATTAACCCGATGGTGGCAAATTTAGTTTGCAAGTACGGCAATTTTCTGAAAGAAAAATGAACTAAGTCGGATTTTTCATGCTCGCCAACTAAACTTGGCATCCACAAAACGATCGAAACGATTTTTTGCTGAATGTTAACGTTTCTCAGAATTTTTTGCGTCAGATTTTTTGACGTCATTTTTTACACAATTTAAATGATTGTTTTGATGGAGAGAAAAAGAAAACTACTCCACTATACATAAGCATGAGGTTCTGCGCTTGCTTGCTAGGGTTGCTCTGTTCGCAAGATCAGCATGCGCGGCGAGATTCATGGGGCTTGAAGTATCACCCATGGCAGCATTCACATGCCAGTCCCGTGCGAGGGAGTCCTGGACTAAGGGGTCCTCGGGCGTCCGGCCTGTTGGATATGGGCCGGACTAATGGGCTGTGAGAATACAAGACCGAAGACTCTCTACGTGTCCGGATGGGACTCTCCTTGGCGTGGAAGGAAAGCTTGGCGACCAAATATGAAGATTCCTTTCCCTGTAACCGACTTTGTATAACCCTAATCCCCTCCGGTGTCTATATAAACCAGAGGACTTAGTCCGGAAATAGTCATATAGGCTAGACTTCTAGGGTTTTAGCCATTACGATCTCGTGGTAGATCAACTCTTGTAATTGTCGGCGCCATGGGAACGGGGGTCCCCAGACTTGCCTGCCTGCGACCCACGGCGTGGCTGTGCTAGCAGGCCTGTACGGCCCATCTTCATCAACAAGGCATTCAAGACCCTCGCGAGGGGCCAAGCCTCGCGAGGCGGACGACACAAGACCTCCTCAGTAGCGGCCTCACCAGGTTGGCTCGTGAGGGGCGAAGAGATCAAGGCAAGGCAAACCTCGCGAGGTTCTCGTGACGTGAGCCATGACGATCGAGACCAGGCGGGCGCCAGCGCGGGCAGTGTCTTTGTTTCCCTTTTGGTGCTAAGGAAGCAAGCGCAGGCGCGGAGTACCGAGGTGTCAAGCAAAGGTTTCCATATAAGTGCAACGAGACCAAGACCAGCAGGACGGCAAGACGGAGGTCACCATGGAGCCCAAGGCGGCGTCACCACCAGAGCCTTTTGCAGGCGAAGACCGCTTTTGTTAGGATAAGCTCTACTAGTTGTCCCCTTTCAAATTGGCCGTTGTTGGCTCCCTTCTCGCTCAATATTTGGGGAGAGGACCAGGGCCTCTATAAGTAGGACTAGCCACCACCGTAGGAACCAACCAAGAAGAAGAAGGCAAGCAAGCCCGAGCCGATCGAATCCACACACACAAGTTCGCCAAGCACAAGAACACCTCAACCTCAGGAGGCTGTTCTTCCCCTTGTTCTGTTCATCATCAGCCCGAGAGGCAATCCTCCACCACCACACTGGAGTAGGGTATTACACCACAACGGTGGCCCGAACCAGTATAAACCTTGTGTCTCTTATGTTGTGAGTTCGTCGAGTTCGTCCGCGAGATCTTAGCAAGCTAGGGCGTGGATCGGTAGGGGGAAAGAACTTCGCGCGCACCTCAGAGTTTGAACCTTAAGGGTTTTGCCGGAACCCGTGATCCGATATTTGGCGCGCCAGGTAGGGGTGCGCCGAAGCTTCCCTTCCGACGCTCTGCGTCACGTCGCTTCATCGTCTCCATGGCGGACGCACGCCGCGCCCGCGCCGAGCGCCGGGCTTCCCTCGCCACCCGCGTTGCTCAGACGGCCCATGTCGGCGGGCCACCCCATCGTTCTCCATCGCCTGCCGCCAACGCCGCCACCGGCCCGGTGGGGAACGAGCAGCAAGCGTCCTCGTTGCACCCCTCGGTGCGACAGGACGGCCGCACCACCACTCCATCGCCGACTCCCGCTTGTTCGTCGTCTCACGCTCGTCGCGCTCCCATGGACGCACGGGCCGCGCTCCTCATGGCGTACGAGCTCCTGCGCTACCGCCCGGTCGACGACCTCTATGAGGACTGGCTCGACCGCATCGCCGAGCTTGTCAGTGCCGCAGGGGGCTCCCCTGCGCCGTCTCTCTCACTGCCTCGCCCTCCGCCAGCTACGGGCGACGTAGCTCACGGAGCACCTCCACCACCTCTGCACCAAGACGGCGCCCTGGCGTCAAGGCGTGCGGCTCCGTGGCGCGACCCACCGCGTCCGGCGCCCGCGCGTGAAGAAAGAAGCTATCAAGAAGTCCCTCGACCGCAAGAGAACGCTCCGCCACTCCTCGCGCCGCCGCGGCAGTAGCGACGCGTGGGCGCCAAGACCAAGCTCCACCTCCAAGACGGGCCCCGGTGACCACGGCCGGCTGCCGCGCCTTCACCCCCGAGCTGCGTAGCGTCGCCTGGCTGGGCAAGTTCAAGCCAGATCTGCCTCCTCGCTACGACGGCACCCCCGACCCCGCGGAGTTCCTGCCGCTCTATGAGCTGAGCATCGAGGCGGCCAACGGCGACGAGAAAGTCATGACGAACTGGTTCCCTATGGCGCTCAAAGATGGCGGCCGTTCGTGGCTCCTGAACCTGCCTCCGGGCTCGATCTCCTCCTGGGACGAGATGCGCGACCGCTTCGTCGCCAACTTCCAGGGCACTCGCGACCTTCCACCGGCCGCGGGTGATCTGCGTCGCGTCAAGCAACAACCAGGAGAGACCCTCCAGAAGTATCCAGCGCTTCAACAACATTCGTCTCAATATCCCCAAGGTGACGGACGAGGCCATCATCTCCAGGTTCTCCGATGGCGTCCGCGACGTCAAGATGAAGGAGGAGCTCGCTATCCACGAGGAGCTGTGCACATCCCTGGAGTTGTTCAACCTGGCGACCAAGTGCGCAAGAGCTGAGGAAGGGCGCCTCTCCCTCCTTGAGCTCCCGACTGCGGACCCGGAGGAGGAGAAAGACAAGGCCAAGGACGTAAAGCGCAAGGGAGCAGCTGTGCTCGCGGCGGAGCCGCACACCAAGCGCGGCAGAGATCAGCCTGAGTCATCCAAGAGCAGCCGACCGTTCTGCGCCTTCCATAACCTGCATACCCACAACACCAGCGACTGTCAAGAGCTCAGAGCCATTTGAGAAGGACGCTTCGGTCGACGCCTAGAGCGGAACCACCGGGGCTACGGCCGAGGAGGAGGACGTGGTGGCGGACGCTGGGACGACAGTGGCCCGCGCCAGGAGTGGCGCGACCGACCTCGTGAGGACCGCTGGCAGGACCAGCCTCGCGAGGGCGCCTGGAGGGACCAGCCTCGTGAGGATCGTCCTCGGGGCAACGCTGGCCTTCCTCCACTACCGCCACCACCCAGAAGAAATGACGACCACCATCAAGACGAGGGGGCTGGGGGCTTCCATGAGCCACGTGCTATCGCCTGCATCTTGGGCGGAGCTCAGGCCCCAGCCTCGCAGCGTATCTTCAAACAGCTTGCTCGTGAAGTGAATGCAGTCCTCCCCAAGCTTAAGGCCACACGCCCGCTCAGGTGGTCCAAGTGTGCCATCACCTTCAGTTCGGCGGATCAGCTCAAGTGCGCGGCTACCGCAGGCGCCCTCCCGATGCTTTGCTCCCCAGTCATCAGCAACGTGCAAGTTACCAAGCCCTCATCGACGGCGGCGCAGGGCTCAACGTCCTATCCGTCGACACGTTCGACAACCTCCAAGTGTCGTATGATCAGCTTCAGCCCACCAAGCCTTTCTCAGGAGTGACTAACGGCTCCACCACACCGATAGGGCAGGTCCGCCTCTCTGTCACCTTCGGAGAACGCAACAACTACTGCACCGAGCTCATCGACTTCGACGTCGCCTACATCCGCCTGCCATACAATGCCATCCTCGGGTATCTAGCCCTGCCAAGTTCATGGCGGTGACCCATCACGGCTACAATGTCCTCAAGATGCCGGGAAGCGGCGAAATCATCACGGTCCCGTGCGAAGAAAGAGATGCGGTGTGCTCCCTCGAGCGTGCCTTCCAGGCTGCAGCAATCGACGACCCCGGCAGCAAGGGCGAGTGCCCTCCTGAGGCCACCCCCAAGAAGAAGAAGCAGTTGCGCCGTACAGGACCTCAGGAGGGTGGCGTCGCAACTGGAACCTCGTCAGGATCAGCACCCGCGCCAGGGGCGCCCCCTCCATCGCATAGGAAGGCGCGCCCGGTGCCCTTTTCGGGCAGGGCTCGGGGGCTCTCTTCTGGAGAGCCTCAGACCTTGCCAATATCACGAGGGAGGCGCTCGGGCACCACTTGGAGGCATGCTTCACGGCACGTTTCCCTCAGGAGAACACAGGGCGAGGAGCGCCCACCACTCAGGAGTTCATCACCAGGACCACTCAGGAACTGCAGAACGCAAGGGCCATGCGCGGCGACCGCCGCTCATGAGGGCGCAGCTCCCCATCCAGGCGAGGATTCTGGGCTGCGCGTCTGCATCAACGTCCCAGGGCTCAACATGGCCGCATCTCAGGAGCCCTTCTGGCCTTCGCACGTGGGCCGCTGCGAGGGTCCACCGCACAGCTACGTTCGCATGCCTTTTGGCTTGCCGAGCGTGTCGTCCGCCTATCAGCGCAACTTGTGGCGCGTCCTGGCGACTCAGGAGGCCAGGCATCACGCCGTCCTGACGGAGATGGAGACGGTCCTCAAGGAACCGCCCGGACCCCCAGAGCCTCCTGAGGCTCAGGGCCCCGGTGGCTCATGAGGAGGAACTCCTTTGCCGCGTACCTTCAGCTGCCCCGACATCTCTTCATCAACAGAACCAGGTGACATTTTCCAAATTTATTTAGCTGGGAGCGCCCCTCTGGCTGCATCATTCCCAGGCCGCTTGGGTCCGTCCCTGTGGCATGTACCCCTTTTTTCTTATGTATTTAGCTTACCTTGCTGGGGGCGCCCCTCGGGCTGCATCATCCCCAAGCCGCTCGGGCCGGGCCCGTGGCATGTATCTTCCCTGCATTTACCTAAGCCAGTTTGCTTTCCATGCCTAATCTATCTATGACTATTACCTGCTCAATCGTCACCCATCATGGGAGCCGCGCACCGGCCGTCTTTCTTCAGGATCCTTCGCGTGAGTAGGTTAGGCACGACGTCTGTGCTCGGGCCTGTCCCTGCAGCATTGCTAAATCCAACGGCTGAGCTCTGTCTGGCGGGCCGCCCCGTTCACGTCACCTCCTGGGGACGTTGGCGCTTGGCTTTCTCACGCGATAACCTTAGGAGATTCGTTCGACGCAGGTTGCCTGACCACCTCGCAGGACTAACACAGCGAACAAGAACCAAGACCACGCGCAACCCTCCTTGAGGTAGGGCCTCGTGAGTCCCGTGTTGGCTCATGAGTGCCCAGATACACCTCGTCTAGCCCTGCCGTGCAAGCCACGTGTCAGGGTGGGGCTGTACACGCTGGCCGTCGACACTGCCGAGGAGCGGCTATGCCCGTGCACAAGCGGAAGCACTACGCTCCCCGCTGGTGATAAACAACTGAGGGCGGCCTCACGGCCGTACCAACCTCAGGGAGCCCAGAGCTCAGTGTCCGGCCTCACCGCAACGCCTCCCCTCGGCAGAGTCGCGCGAGGGGGCTGGGCACGGGGGCTGCGCTCGGGTCACGCCCAAGCGCACGCCACCCAAGCCAGGTCCCTCGGACCTGGTTGTCGCAAGCCCCTCCCGAGCCGAGCCTCGGCGAGGGCAGGTATGGAGATTGTTTGCACGTTAAGGGGGACTCCTGAGCATCGCGACTCAGGAGCCTAACTGGTCACGTAGCCCCTCACTCCTTGGTCCGTCCTGGTCTCTGGTCGGCCCAACGGCGGTTGAGGTATGCGCGGGGCCGGGCTCTGCCGACGTAGAACATCAACCTATCCTCGCGTATTCTTCCTATAAGCTGTTTGCGCGTCAAGGGGGACTCCTAAGCATCGTGACTCAAGAGCCTACACATAGCCCCTCACTCCTTGGTCCGTCCTGGTCTCCGGTCGGCCCAACGGCGGTTGAGGTATGCGTGGGGCCGGGCTCTGCCGACGCAGAACACAAAGCAAATAGGAAGAAAATCGCAAAATCTCAAAGCAAATATTACAAGCCATATCGTTCTCCCAAATACCAAGCACGAGTTTAAACGCCTCCACGAGGCATGATACATGTTGCAGGGATAAAACAGGGAAGCAGCTGCAAGCAAGTCACCCCTGGACACCGCCATCACCCGCAGAAGGTGCTCCTCCCTTGGTAGCGTCACCTTCACCTACACCGCCAGATGGAGCCGCAGGATCGGTGGCATCGCCGGTCGAGGGCGCGAGGACGAAGACGCGGAACCTCTTCAGCAGGGCTTCCACTTGACTTTTCACGGCTGCGGTGGCAGCCGTGCAGTGTTCATTAGCTACAGGCTCCAGCAGCTCGTCAAAACGAGCACTGGGGTCACGAAGGTACAGATGGCTGAAGATACGCGTCAGTGCAGCTGAAGAAAGGACACAAGCCTCAGCCTCAGCCATGGGACCGATGCCCTCCACGACTTCCTCAAGCGCCTTCACCAAGTGGGGAAGCAGCTGAGCAGGGCCATCCTTGTCGGTGGTCAGCGGCTTCTCCAAACCCTTCTCGTATAGCGACTTCAGCGCCATGCTGGACCTCTCCTCAAGAAGCGAGAAGGCCACACGGTCTTCAGCCAGGACCTTCGCCTTGGCGTCAAGATCGGCCTCCTTCGCCTTCGCCTTCCGCTCCAACTCCTCCAGCCGGCTGCGCTCCGCGGCCTGCACCTTCGCCAGCTCTCCCAGCTCGGCGTCGCGGCCCTTGATGACGTCCTCCCGGGCCCTCATCTCCTCCTTCGCCTGGCGGCCACGTGCTTCTTCTGCGCGCTGGTCGCGCTGGCTCTTCAGCTTGTCCTCCAGCTCTCGGCAGCGGTCGCGGGCGGCCTCGACGTCCTTCAGCGCTGCCTCGCGATCGGCCGCAGCTTTGGCGGCGGCCCGCTTCTCCTTCTCGGAGGCCGCCATGGCCTGGCTCAGCGACGCTCGAACCGCCGCGTCAGACTGAAGCCAGCCGGATGCCAGTTCCAGGCGCCCGGCTACCAGGCGTGGGTCCGCGCCTAGGAGATCTTCCCGCAGCTAGGCCATCTCCGAAAGGACGCGCTCCAAGGCGGTAGAGGAAGCAGAAGAACCTTGGGCCAGAGGCGCAGCAGGAGGAGGGGGCGGCGTTGTCACCAGAGCCTGGGAGATCAAGAGCTCCCGAGCCTTTGGGACCTCATCAGCCGAGCCAGGCACCGGCACTTCCGGAGCCAGCGGGGCCACGGGGGCTGACTCCACCCGACGATGCTCCTCTTGGCCTCGCGAGGGCGACCGGGCTGGGGAGGTGCGAGTGCTAACGCCTCCTTTCTCCGCAAAGGGGGGCGCGGCCGTTGCATCCTCCTTCCTTTTCTTCGCCGAAGGCATCGGCTTGATCAACCAAGGGTGAACGTCAGAAAATAGCAAGTACGAGTAGGAACAAGACGAAGCTCGAAGCACTTACTGATCCATCGCGACATAGTCCACCTTCCGCTTGGGGAGCCTAAAACCCAAAAGCTTCGGAGCCTGAGGAGTGGGCACACGGGCTCCAGGAGCAGAAGACGGCGCAGTAGAAGGGCCGGAGGCAGCTCCAGGCGGTGTCAAAGCTGAGGCAGCACCCCGAGAAACCAGCGACGACCTGCCCCTCGTCGGGATAACGGGCAGCTCTCCCTCCTCCTGGCGGGCGTCGACCTCGGCGTCGTCAGGAAGGGCGTGGATGATGTCAGCTTTGCTCAAGGCGGAGGTCTCTCCCATCTCTTCGGGGGTCATCTCCGAGTCTTCCTCCTCCCCCTCTTCCTCCCCGTGGGACTCATCGGAAGACAGCTCCACTGGCTTCGGCACCGCAGGGGTTCCGGAGGCCACAGGCGGCACCAGCCCACGCGCGTCAAAAGTCGGTCGGGCGGCCACAATCTGCTCCCAGTCCGTGCTGCGGAACAAAGGAACGAAGGCGCTCGATGGGTACTCTTGGTTGTCGCCGACCAAGAGGCGCAAAACTGCGGACAGCTCGTCGTCGGGCAAGGCCTCCGGACTCAGGCGAATCTTGTCTTCTTCACGTCCAAGCCTCCACAAGGGGCGCGCACGCGCCTGGAGAGGAGCAACGCGCAGCGTCAAGAATTCCCTCAGGAGCATTGCCCCTGTCACTTTGGCCGCCCTCGCGTTGCCCGGCTTCAAGTCGGTCTTCATCTGCTGCAACACCAATGACGCACGCTCATCAGTGAGCTTCGCGCAAGACCACCCCTTGTCGGACTGGGGAATCTCCGTCGGCAGCGCCAAGCGAGGGTGGACACACTTGGCGCCTATCATGACCCATTTGGCCCTGAGGTTGTCGGCCTTCTTCCCGGTGTTCGAGATCGAGTTGGCCTTGCGCGGCACCATTGGTCGCTGATGCCGGAGAAGATGGAAGCAGATCTGAGGATTTCGGAAGCAGGGCGCAAGAAAGGGGAACTGAGCAAGGCAAAGAGAAGCAATGAAGGCAAGCACTGTCTGCGCCAGCCTTTTGTCAAGTCGGGCAGTTGCCGAGGCAGCGTGGGGAAGCGGAGACGCCCACGTCCAATCAACCGCCATGCCTCGACCAAGGCCGCAGGCTGTGAGGGCTCGCGGCGCTCCGCACTTGACCTTTGGCTTCGCCTCGAAGCCAAGTCCGAGCGTGCCTTGGGCCCAGGGGCTAATGTCAGCGCTCTAGGAACGGGGGTCCCAAGACTTGCCTGCCTGCGGCCCACGGCGTGGCTATGCTAGCAGGCCTGTACGGCCCATCTTCATCAACAAGGCATTCAAGACCCTCGCGATGGGCCAAGCCTCGCGAGGCGGACGACACAAGACCTCCTCAGTAGAGGCCTCACCAGGTTGGCTCGTGAGGGGCGGAGAGATCAAGGCAAGGCTAACCTTGCGAGGTTCTCATGACGTGAGCCATGACGATCGAGACCAGGTGGGCGCCAGCGCGTGCAGTGTCCTTGTTTCCCCTTTGGTGCCAAGGAAGCAAGCGCAGGCGCGGAGTACCGAGGCGTCAAGCAAAGGTTTCCATATCAGTGCAACGAGACCGAGACCAGCAGGACGACAAGACGGAGGTCACCATGGAGCCCAAGGCGGCGTCACCACCAGAGCCTTTTGCAGGCGAAGACCGCTTTTGTCAGGATAAGCTGTACTAGCTGTCCCCTTTCAAATTGGCCATTGTTGGCTCCCTTCCCGCTCAATATTTGGGGAGAGGACCAGGGCTTCTATAAGTAGGACTAGCCACCACCGTAGGAACCAACCAAGAAGAAGAAGGCAAGCAAGCCTGAGCCGATCGAATCCACACACACACACACACAAGTTCGCCAAGCACAAGAACACCTCAACCTCAGGAGGCTGTTCTTCCCCTTGTACTGTTCATCATCAGCCCGAGAGGCAATCCATCACCACCACACCGGAGTAGGTATTACACCACAACGGCGGCCCGAACCAGTATAAACCTTGTGTATCTTTTGTTGTGAGTTCGTCGAGTTCGTCCACGAGATCTTAGCAAGCTAGGGCGTGGATCGGTAGGGGGGAAAGAACTTCGCGCGCACCCGAGAGTTCGAACCTTAAGGGTTTTGCCGGAACCCGTGATCCGTTAGTAATACTCATATTCATCAAGATCAATCAAGCAGGAAGTAGGGTATTACCTCCATAGAGAGGGCCCAAACCTAGGTAAACATTGTGTCCCCCTGTCTCCTGTTACCATCGACCCTAGACGCACAGTTCGGGACCCCCTACCCGAGATCCGCCGGTTTTGACACCGACATTGGTGCTTTCATTGAGAGTTCCACTGTGCCATCCCCAAAAGGTTTGATGGCTCCTTCAATTGTCAACAACGATGCTGTCCAAAGGGAAACCATTCTCCCCGAACAGATCTTCGTGTTCGGCGGCTTCGCACTGCGGGCCAACTCGCTTGGCCATCGGGAGCAGATCGACAGCTACGCCCCTGGCCATCAGGTCAGGGAGCTTGAACTACATCACGTATATCCGTGGAGAGTTGATCTTCAACGGCTTTGATACCACGACAGCCGCTCCATGTCCCTACGATGAACATGACTTAAATCTGTCGTCGGACCATGCTCAGGAAATTGCACCTGTAACTACTCCAGCCGTAGATCCGGAGCAGATCGCGCCATCCGAGGTCGGGAAGCTCAACCCCGCCACGGAAGCCGCAGATTCCGCAGCGTTGGAGTCGCACACAGACCTTACCTTGGGTGATATCTGTGTCTCCGGAACCTCGGACTCGTTTTCGGCCATAAGTTCCGAACCATGCATGTCCGCGCACGTCGAGCTGGATCAATCATTGATCATCGAATTCAGCGCCGCAGACATCTTCCGACACTCGCCTTCAGGCGATGTGCTAAACTCGTTAAAAAATCTATCCTTAGCGGAGGGCTCACAGCCGAATTATATCCGGTTCAAACTGGAGGCTGATGATGGGGAATTTCGAGTCCCACCCGCCACCCACTTCATAGCCACTGTCGAAGACTTAACCGACATGCTCGATTACGGCTCTGAAGACATCGACGGTATGGACGATGATGCCGATGAGGAGCAGAGCCAAAACCCGCCGTTCACCAAACGCTGGACGGCCACTTCTTCGTACGATGTATACATGGTGGATACACCTAAAGAAACTAACGACGATGACAAAGAAGATCCAGTTGAGGATAAACCTCCTGAGACACAACCCAGACACCGGCGTCAGCGGCGCCATTCTAAGTCACGTCGTGCAAAAGATAGCAATATCGGCACCGGAGAAAACAATACTCCGGACGATGCCGAAGATAATGAAGACCCTGTTGAGGCAACCTCCGAACAAGATGAACGGGAAGACGGGCACATTAGCCCTGATAAACATGCCACACACGAAGACTCGGAGGACAGTAATTATCTTCCATTCTCCGAGGATGAGGAGAGCCTCGGCAATGAGGATTTCATCATGCCTGAGGAACCTCTCGAGCAGGAGCATTTTAAACACCGGCTAATAGCCACTGCAAGGAGCCTGAAAAAGAAGCCGCAGCAGCTTCAAGCTGACCAAGATCTGCTCAATGATAGATGGACAGATATCCTAGCAGCCGAAGAATACAGCCTCAAGCGCCCAACCAAGGGTCACCCAGGCGCAGATTGCTACCTCAGTTCGATGAAGAGGCGACGGAACCTGTACCACGCGATCGGGACAATGCGGCCGACCGACCACAACGCGGTCGGGATAAAGCGGCAGCTCAAGCCGAACAGCAGCCCGCCTCACCCCAATGAAAAAACAGAGATAAAACAGCTCGGGGTCATACATACAACCCTCGGCAGGACCTGGACAGTAGAGCAGAACATACCAGATCGATCTACGGATCGCGAGGACGTGCCTCGACACGCAATGTCGACTACCTATTCGGACGTCACAAGTCTAGTCACGCCCAGGCTGAAAACCACGGACGGACTCCATCTGAGCTACGTCGCGACGTGGCCCAATATAGAGGCGCCGCACACCCACTCTGCTTCACTGATGAAGTAATGGAGCATGAATTCCCAGAAGGGTTTAAACACATAAATATCGAATCATACGATGGAACAACTGATCCCGCGGTGTGGATCGAGGATTTTCTTGTCCATATCCATATGGCCCGCGGAGACGACCTCCATGTCATCAAATACCTACCGTTAAAACTCAAAGGAGCAGCTCGGTACTGGTTAAACAGTCTGCCGAAAAATTCTATTGGCAGCTGGGAGGACTTGGAAGACGCCTTCCGCGACAACTTCCAAGGAACATATGTCCGGCCACCGGATGCCGATGACTTAAGTCACATTGTCCAGCAGCCCGGAGAGTCAGCCAGGAAGCTCTGGACTAGGTTCTTAGTTAAAAAGAACCAAATCGTCGACTGTCCGGACGCGGAGGCTCTAGCGGCCTTCAAACACAACATCCGGGATGAGTGGCTCGCCCACCACCTCGGTCAAGAAAAACCAAAATCCATGTCAGCCCTTACCGCTCTAATGACCCACTTTTGCGCGGGAGAGGACAGCTGGCTCGCTCGTAGAAGCAACATCGCCAGCGATCCGGGCACTTCCGAAGTCCGAGACGGCAATGGCAAGCCACGACGCAGTAAACACGAACGTCGTAGTGATAATGAAAGAACACACGACATGGCGGTCAACGCCGGATTCAGCGGCCCTAAACCCGGTCAACGGAAAAAGCCATTCAAGGCAAACAGAGACGGACCACCCAATTTAGACAAGATATTGGATCGGCCCTCCCAGATTCATGGCCACCCTGATAAACCAGCTAATCATACAAACAGAAGCTGCTGGGTTTTCAAACATGCCGGCAGGCTCAGCGCCGAACACAAGGGGAGGGGGCCACCCGGTGATAGCGATGACGAAGAGATTCACCAACCAAATACCGGGGGTCAGAAGAAATTTCCCCCCAAAGTAAAAACAGTGAACATGGTATGCGTGACACACAACTCTACAGGAGAGCAGGAGAAGCACTCCCTCCAGACTAAGGATCATACTACGACAATCTCAGCCGAAGTACAAAGCGGTCTTATTAAACCGCATACCTTGTCGGCCATTAAGCCACCGGTCTCCATTCAACATGATCGACCAATTTCGGAGCTGGATTAGCAGTTCGGCTTCCGTCGTCCGCCCCATATACCTGCGCAATCTGTACCACGCATACATAACTATGCACTTAACATACCCTGGGCATCGGCGGAAGCACAATACGGACGAGCCTCCAAGTACTCCCATAACCTTTTTCTTTTCTTTTCTAACTACTTTTTCTTTTTCATTGTTCTCTCCACAGGCGGCTCAATGGCTGGCCACGGATTCTACCGGAGTTCGGCTTCATATACTCACCCAAAGGCTATTCCCTTCAAGGAGTCCCTTCACCGAGGACAGGCGGCGCAGACGTGCGATAGGAGGTCCAAAATAACTTTTTGTAGACCGCACTCCCTATTTCGAGCCTGTAAAGTGCCTTTTTCCTCCGCCTTCGACCCCTGGCATGTCAAATAGCCGGGGTTGCGGCTTTGTTATCTATAAAATAACGATTGGCATATCACTCAGGTCCCAGTAAACATAATCCGCATCCAGCATTCGCTTTTTTCTAAAAAAAACTGAATTTGGCTCCTGTGGTTGTTTCACACATACACCTCGGCATAACTGGCCAGGGGCTTGGTATGGGAACAAATGAGTTGCCGACAAGTCCGAACAGCTTTATAGCATACTTCGGCATCGCGAGTTTGGCCTTATATGCATCAGCTTCGAATCATGTCTTGGGTCAATAGTTGGGTTGCCCGGCTCCTGTGCTTGCTACCTTACGTTCTGCTCTATCGGCTAGGGTAGTAAAGGGAGAACTACTGCGATTGTGCTTCCAGTTCATCTGGTCAAGCACCTCAGTAGAGAAAGCCAAAAACTGACTGTCATGATGCGGCGAGAGCTGGTCAACCACTCGATGACTTACCGGAATCTTTCGCGATTCCCTCCGTATTATACGAAGGACCTTTTTCTTCAGGTCATATATGTAACGCACCGTATTGGAATAAGCCATATACATACCAGGGGCTATATCGTAGTCCCACCATAGAACTCCTATGGCTAAGTGAAAGTGTTAACGCCCTATAGTCCGATTGCCTAGTTCACCGCATTGACACCTCCTTCATGGACCAAGATGTTGGGTTAAGAGTGATCAAATGCTTTTCCGAACACCCCCGTACATTAAACGAGGGGGCTGAAGCCGACGACTGGAAAACTTTCAGATTAATACAAAAACGGCCGCACAGGAGGAACAGAAGTTTTAGGCAAAACTACAAAAAATAGGCTTATTATAATATTGTCTTTTACAAATTTCCATACATTTCACTCGAATATCATGTTTTTCAAGCATTGACCCTCTATCAAGCGGGCACCCTTGTCACGCCCAATATGCGACCCTATCCGAGAGGAACTCGAAGGTCCCACTAAGGATAGACCCACATATTGAAACGCTTTTGCAAGGTGGATATCATTACATCACCATTACATAAAAGATGGGGATACATACAAGGCATACAAATGCCGCCAGAATACATCAATATACATGAGAACAACATCTGACTACGGATGAAACATAAACAGAAACTCAAACGACATCCACCCTGCTAGCCCAGGCTGCCGACCTGGAACCTATCCCCGGATCGAAGAAGAAGCAGAAGAAGAACTCCAAAACAAGAAACATCGCTCTCGCGTCATGATCATCGCAAAACCTGTACCTGCAACTGTTGTTGTAGAAATCTATGAGCCACGAGGACTCAGCAATCACATTACCATGGGTATCAAGACTAGCAAAGCTTAATGGGTAAGGAAAGGATAGGTGGTGAGGTTGCAGCAGCGACTAAGCATGTATGGTGGCTAACATACGCAAATAAGAGCGAGAAGAGAAGCAACAGAACGGTCATGAAACTAGCAATGATCAAGAAGTGATTCTGAACTCCTACTTACGTCAAACATAACCCAAAAACCGTGTTCTCCTTTCGTACCACCCCGAAAACAGACAATCACGGTTACGCACGCGGTTGGTGTATTTTAGAAGAGTTTACTTCAAGTTTACTACAACCGGATATTAACAAATTCCCATCTGCCACATGACCGTGGGCACGGCTCTCGAAAGTTTATACCCTGCAGGGGTGTCCCAACTTAGCGCATTATAAGCTCTCACGGTCAACGAAGGATATTCCTTCTCCCGGGAAGACCCGACCAGTCTCGGAATCCCGGTTTACAAGACATTTTGACAATGGTAAAAGAAGACCAGCAAAGCCGCCCGATGTGTCGACAATCCCGATAGGAGTCGCACGTATCTCGTTCTCAGGACACACCGGATAAGCTAAGCGTACAGGTACCGACGTAACCCAAGTTGCCAAGGGATGGTCCCGCACGGTGCTCTAGTTTGGACCAACACTCCGAGGAGCACTGGCCCAGGGGGTAAAATAAGATGACCCTCGGGAGCGCGACTCCCAAGGAAAAAAGGCTAGGTGAGGCAAATGTAAAACCAAGGTTGGGCCTTGCTGGAGGAGTTTTATTCAAAGCGAACTGTCAAGGGGTTCCCATAACACACAACCGCGTTAGGAACGCAAAATCAAGGAACATAACACCGGTATGACGGAAACTAAGGCGGCAAGAGTGGAACAAAACACCAGGCATAAGGCCGAGCCTTCCACCCTTTACCAAGTATATAGATGCATTAATTAAATAAGAGATATTGTGATATCCCAACATAAACATAATCCAACATGGAGCAATCTTCATCTTCACCTGCAACTAGCAGCGCTATAAGAGGGGCTGAGCAAAGCGGTAACATAGCCAAACAACGGTTTGCTAGGAAGGGTGAAATAAAGGTTAGAGGCTATCATGGCAATTTGGGAGGCTTGAAAAGCAAGTGATAGGTAGCGCATCATAGCGATAGAACGAAGCAACTAGCATAGTAATGATAGTAGTGAGATCCAGGGTAACGGTCATCTTGCCTAAAATCCCGCTAGGAAGAAGAACGAGTCCATGAAGAAGATGAAGCCACGAAGACGAACCAAGCGTAGACGAACGAATCGTCACGATCGCAACGAAACAGGAACTATCGAGAAGAAGCACAACCGGAAAGATGCAAACAACAAGGTAAACACACAACACATAACCAAACATGATGCTCAACCAAGTATGATGCATGACAAGGCTATATGATGCTACTCATGGCAAGAGATGATGCATACAAGAGCAACACATCAAAGCAAGTTTCAATGAGGCCGGAAACAACATATAACAATTCCAGTAAGTCCTCATATGCATGTTTCGAAATTGGTCCAGATCTGATTAGAACACAATGTTGAAGTTGTTAAACAGAAATTTAAGATGCAACAAGATGATCTACACGAAATCCAGTCAAGTTACATATAAAGTTCATTAGATTCGGAGCTACGGCCTAGAAGATATGAGCAACACAAGATAAACATGTCATTGATGCAAAATGCATTCAAACATCAAGCAAACACCTCAAAACAAGGATGCAACATGATAAGATGAAACTACATGCAACTCTAAGCAAGTTTCATATAGAGCACACTCAAAACGGAGCAACGGTGCAACACACACACTCCAAACAAGATATAACAACGATCTGTCCAAAACAACAACTAGGCATATTGCAAGTATCAAAACAACATGCTACAGCACCCCAACATTATAACACAAGGCATGGACATGATTTACAGGTAAAGCATGACAAAACATGAACACTGAGCTATCTCCAGAAATCAATAGGACATTGTCAAAAGGACATGGCAAGATTACAACTAATAACAGTTTCACAGACTTAGCAGAAAATCACTGTACATGGCAGGAATAACATCAGGTTGCAAAGTTTAGAGCTATCAAACAACATGCTACAGGAACATATCATCGCCAACAAAGGCATGGAATGAATCTACTAATTGCATAGAACAAAAGTCCCTTACTGATCATGAGCCAAAAAGGTACAGAAGATATGATGGCACCCATATAAACATAGCAAGTTTCATAAACAGATTCAGACTTGGCAGAAAAACTGAGCATGGCATAAACAGAATTATGAAGGCATCTTTGCGAGCTCAAATCACTCATCACAAAGCATTTCATGGCATGTGAAGGCATCCAACAGTAAGATGGCATAATTATGAAGCTAAGTATGGCAAGGGAAAGTTCATAGGGTACATGGATCACTAGCAAAACATATGGCAAAACTGAACTTCATGTTAACAGGCTGACAGCAACATTATTTAGCAAGTTTGGAGCATGATAACGACAAGATATAGCAGGCTATAAATGCAACCAAGGGCAATTTTGGATATAGAATAACATGTATAACAAAACATCCTTCTTAAATATCTCCATATTATGCGTAGAACGCATGGTGACAGTAGGTTTACATGGCATCACAATGATAGAGATATAGACTTGGCAGAAATGACGTAAGTCACAGAAATCAGCAACATCACGAAGGCTACTTTGCATGCTTGTGCTAGTCACCACATAGATCACAAAAATACAAGACAGGTACCTCTGTAAAGATGGCATGATGTAGTTCATAACACATGTAGAGCTCATGCTCATAGGATGCATACACAAAATGCAATGAAAAAGACAAATCACCAAGTTCTGTTAACAGACAGCAGTTAACATCATATGGCACACTTGAAATGATGATTAGGGCATGAAGATGAACTCAAACAAGCATGGTACAGTGGAACAAAATGAAGAGCATCTCATGGTGAACATTTTGATGTATAATACATGCAAAACTGAGCAACGAGCATGAAGTTACGCCAGGTCAAAGATGCACACATAATGATAAAATCTCAAGGACTTGGCAGATTTTTACCCTCGCGAAAAGTCAACGCGGGACGAGACCGAGCGGGACGGAGGGATCCGGGTCGCGGGATGGTGTTTGGTTGGTGGTGGTGGGGGATCTGGTCTAGGAAGAACTCTGGCGAGGAGCGAGGAGGTCCGGAGGCGCTCGAGGTGGCCGGAGAAGCTCGGGGCCGACCGGATCAGGTCCGGCCTGACTGGATCCGCGGCGAGGCGGCGGCGCATGGCGCGGGAGGCGCGCCGGCGAGGCGTGGC
>NC_057805.1:326065967-326100226 GCF_018294505.1 Triticum aestivum
GAAGTGGGCGCGGGCAGCGGCGACGTGGCGCGCCCGGAGTGGCTGCGGGGCGACGGATGGCAACGTGTCGCCTCCCGGTTGGCCGGGGCGACGTGTCCGGCTGGACATGTCCGGCGCGGCGATTTCGTCCGGCGGCGCGAGGTGGAAGGAGGCTAGGATTTCACCGCGAAAATGGAGGGGAAGGACCTATATATATAGGTAGAGGGAGCTAGGAGAATCCAAATGAGGAGCGGTTTTCGCCCACACGATCGTGATCGAACGGCGGAGAGCATGGAGGGGGTTTAGATGGGCTAGGTGGGCTGTGTGAAGAGGTGCTGGGCTGCAAAGAGAAGGGGGTTTCGGGCTACGCGGTTACCCGTTGGGGCATCAAACCACCTCCAAATGGAACAAAATTTGACGGGCTGTCTACCGGTGATATACCAAGGCCACTCGGCAAATCTCGGCCCATTCCGAGAATTTTTTCTCCCGCTCACGAAACAAGGTCTGAGAGGGGCGACGGGCGCAAGTGGGAGTGTCGGATCGCGACACGGACAACGCGGAAAAGGACCGGATGCAAGTTTTGAAAAACATGCAGATGAAATGCAGATGATGACATGGCAAAATACAACATGCAAGCAAATGACATGGCAACAACGATGAATAACTGGAAGACACCTGGCGCATCGAATCCGGGGCGTTACAACACTCCTCCAGTAACAAGAGATCTCATCTCGAGATCTTAGGACCGAGACGGAAGGAAAAAGGGATGAGGTGAAATAAGAACAAAACAGTGAGGATGAACAAAGTCAAGGACACTCGAGTAGGAAGGAGGAATGTTGAATGAGACAAGAAGCAAAAGCTCAAGGAATAAGGCTGAATTTGAAACCACTCCGGTTAGGACAAGATAGAAAAGGAATAATAACGAAGGAATTTATTCAGCACTCCGGCTGAACAAGGAAAGAATAGAACATGAACTTGAGAAATGGAACGATACTTGACTTGAGGAACAACACAAAACCTCCGGAAGACTTGAAAGAGTGGAATGAGAATAGCGGGAAGAAGATGATAACTTCTACCATGAATGAAATAGAGAGCATCCTTAGAAGGAAACATTGAACGGAGTTGTTGGAAATTCAACAACAAAAGAATAACCTTGTTGTGGACTTATGGATAACATCTCAAAATTATGAGGTGGTAACCTACCACAAGCGGAAAAGATTGAAAATCTGAGAAGAACGAGGAAATGCAAAACTCCACTTTAGAAGAATATGGAGAATTAATTGCACTTTGAGAAGCAAGAAGAAGATACTTGAGCTACGCCTACAAGAATCTTGATGAACACTTGAAGACTGAATTAAATCATGATGAGCCACTGTGATGAACTCCGGTAACTAAAGAATGACGAGATAAAATTGAAGGATGAAAGGGATAAGATTAAATCCTTGCGATGATTTGGATGGAGGTTCGCGACGAAATCGGTGAGAAGCTTAGAACTCCGGAAAAGAAAAGATGAAAACACTTTGAACCGAGAATGTGATAAGATGAACAATCTCCCAAAAGAAGAGATAAAACCACTTGAAGAAAGAAGAATAAGGATTATGTTATGCTTATCCTCCACCAATTAAATTGATGAGAAACAATGGATTTGCATACTACTTATTCTCGTTGGAAAGATTAAGGGGGGGATATAGCGCAAAACTTGAGAAAGTCTTCGTGAACCACCGGTAGGGCTGGAAAGAACGAATGAATTGATATGATAACAACAGAAAGAATCTTGAACGAGCCACCGTAGGAATAGAAACGAATGACGAAAAGAGAATGAATCACCAGAAAGAATTAGAAAACGAACGAAGATGCTTGAGTGAGTCAAGATGCAAGATAACGAAGAGATCGCGAACTGATTAAAAATGCTTGAACGAAAACGCCGGTACAATTAAGGGAACGAACGAAGCTGAAAACTTGGAACGAAGGAATCTTCTGAAATGGAAGCCTCCGGATAATTGAAATGGAAGAACAACTCCTGGAATACTCCGGATGGATGAAAAAAATTGCACGACTGGAAACAACTTGCTAGGATAACATCGAGTTAGCACCGCGAATCTCCGGGAGAGCAGATAAGATTTAAGAGAAATTCTTCTTCGGTCTTCAAATGTTGAGAATGACGATGAGAAACAACACCAAAATTTGTTGAGACACTCCGGGGAAACGAAAAGTGAAGCGGTTGAGCCAACAATGAAAATATTTTGAAATCGATCTTGGAAAGGCATCTGACTGATGAAATTCATTCTTACGCCAACTTCGAAAAGAATTTGAGAATAACTCCGAGAAACTTAGAAGAGTCAGGTAAGATCCTGGGAAAGACCTGTGGGTTAGGGCCCACTGAAAAGAAACACCGTAGGAAAGGATTGTCGAATGAGAAATGATGCACCAGAACGATTGAAAGATTTGAATGAGGTGACAACCTCAAATTAGATGGATGCAAACACGAATCTTCTGAGATGTCTTCAACACTCCGGGATAATAGAATGGCGAAAGGAGGAACGAGCAAGGGGAAAACACTTCGGTCAAGGAAAAGAATACGATCGACACCGAAAACTTGAATTGGATCCACCGGAAAAGGAAATGAGACGAACAATGATTAACTAGGCGAGAATTCACCAGTTGAGACAACTGAGGAAAGACTGAAGATACTCCGCATGAATGAAATTGATGCTCGAAAGAGACTCAAGCTCCGGGAATAAAAGGGGATGGGAGGGCGGGAAAAACAACGACAACTTGGAAGGGGAAATCGACGAATAGCATTAAAGAGAAAACGCCGGTTGAAATCATTGAGGAAAGAATGCAAAGACTTCGCACGAGTAGGATGGATACTCGATCACGGACTCCGGCTCCGAGAAGAAGAAGGGTGGGTGGGTGGGAAAAACAAGGACAACTTCGGTTGGGGAAACAACGTCGGTTGAGAAAGCACTGAGGACTGATCTTGCAAAAGATGGCGAGGAGCGAAACCACTCGAAGAAAAATGCGCCGGATTGAAAAGAGGATGGACAACGAAGAAAACTATCCGCGTGATCCTAAAGTAAAATTTGAAGGGGAAGAGAAGTAAGTCGAAACACCTACGTCAAGATTCCTCACCAGAGCGACGAAGGGGCTGAGGAGTAAAAGAAATCCTACTCTCCGATATAGCTAGACTCCGAAAACAGTTTTCTTCTAGACTCAACAACGGCCAACTACACGATCAATCAAGGGGGCTCCTAGGGTCGGTCGAGGCTCTGATACCAACTTGTCACGCCCAATATGCGACCCTATCCGAGAGGAACTCGAAGGTCCCACCAAGGATAGACCCGCATATTGAAACGCTTTTGCAAGGTGGATATCATTACATCAACATTACATAAAAGATGGGGATACATACAAGGCATACAAATGCCGCAAGAATACATCAATATACATGAGAACAACATCCGACTACGGATGAAACATAAACAGAAACTCAAATGACATCCACCCTGCTAGCCCAGGCTGCCGACCTGGAACCTATCCCCTGATCGAAGAAGAAGCAGAAGAAGAACTCCAAAACAAGAAACATCGCTCTCGCGTCATGATCATCGCAAAACCTGTACCTGCAACTATTGTTGTAGAAATCTGTGAGCCACAAGGACTCAGTAATCCCATTACCATGGGTATCAAGACTAGCAACGCTTAATGGGTAAGGAAAGGATAGGTGGTGAGGTTGCAGCAGCAACTAAGCATGTATGGTGGCTAACATGCGCAAATAAGAGTGAGAAGAGAAGCAACGGAACAGTCGTGAAACTAGCAATGATCAAGAAGTGATCCTGAACTCCTACTTACGTCAAACATAACCCAAAAACCGTGTTCTCCTCTCGAACCACCCCAAAAAGAGGCAATCACGGTTACGCACGCGGTTGGTGTATTTTAGAAGAGTTTACTTCAAGTTTACTACAACCGGATATTAACAAATTCCCATCTGCCACATGACCGCGGGCACGGCTCTCGAAAGTTTATACCCTGCAGGGGTGTCCCAACTTAGCCCATTATAAGCTCTCACGGTCAACGAAGGATATTCCTTCTCCCGGGAAGACCCGATCAGTCTCGGAATCCCGGTTTACAAGACATTTTGACAATGGTAAAACAAGACCAGCAAAGCCGCCCGATGTGTCGACAATCCCGATAGGAGTCGCACGTATCTCGTTCTTAGGACACACCGGATAAGCTAAGCGTACAGGTACCGACGTAACCCAAGTTGCCAAGGGATGGTCCCGCACGGTGCTCTAGTTTGGACCAACACTCCGAGGAGCACTGGCCCGGGGGGTAAAATAAGATGACCCTCGGGAGCGCGACTCCCAAGGGAAAAAAGGCTAGGTGAGGCAAATGTAAAACCAAGTTGGGCCTTGCTGGAGGAGTTTTATTCAAAGCGAACTGTCAAGGGGTTCCCATAACACCCAACCGCGTTAGTAACTCAAAATCAAGGAACATAACACCGGTATGACGGAAACTAGGGCGGCAAGAGTGGAACAAAACACCAGGCATAAGGCCGAGCCTTCCACCCTTTACCAAGTATATAGATGCATTAATTAAATAAGAGATATTGTGATATCCCAACATAAACATAATCCAACATGGAGCAGTCTTCATCTTCACCTGCAACTAGCAGCGCTATAAGAGGGGCTGAGCAAAGCGGTAACATAGCCAAACAACGGTTTGCTAGGAAGGGTGAAATAAAGGTTAGAGGCTATCATGGCAATTTGGGAGGCTTGAAAAGCAAGTGACACTACAAAAAAAGACACATCCGTGACATTTTGGGCCGAACGAATTTTTTTTGTCATACATATGACACTTCTATGACGATAATTGTGACAAAACCCGGTATCATGATAGATGTGGTGGGCTCCTACTTCTATGACAAAAAATCATGACAGAAAATGGGCTTTTCGTTCTGGGCGGGCCGGAGACGCAGATGCATGACATTCTTTGGGCCGTCCATGACGGAAAAAACCGTGGTAGAAGCGAGGGCGAGGAAAATTTCGGGGAGTTCTCGATTACGGTGGGAGGTCGGGGGCCGAGCGATGCGCGTTTCTCTCGTACATGTACGCGCGTGTGTGCGAGGCGTTGGCTCTAACTGAACCTGAGCGAGGCGTTGGGCTCTAACTGAACCCGAGCGATTGCACTGCAGGCTACGTGTTACTGAACCTGAGCGATCGATTGATGGCTGTTAACTGAACCCGATCGAGCGATTCCTTCGCTACTGCTACTAACTGAAGCCGATCGATGCTGACTCTGGATGAACAGTGAGCGTTGCTGGGGGGGTTTGGATGAACAGTTCCCAGTGGGGGTGGATGAACATGACCCCGTGGTGTTGCCTCTGGATGAACAGGACCCCGATCGATCGAGCCGGTTGGGGCTGGATGAACAGGACCCCGTGGAGGGCAGGATGAACAGGACCACCCCGTGGAGGGCAGAATGAACAGTAGACGGTGGAGGGCTTGATGAACAGTAGCCCGTGGAGGGGTGGTTGAACAGGAGCCCGTGGAGAGGGCTGGTTGAACAGTAGCCGGTGGAGTAGCACGTGGTGGAGGCTGGATGAACAGGAGCCCGTGGACGAACAGTCGCAGGTAGAGGCTGGAGGAGGTCGACGGTGGATGAACAGTAGCCCGTGGAGGCTGGAGGGGGTCGACGGTGGAGATGAACAGTGTCCCGTGGAGTCCCGTATTGCGGCACGCCACACCCCTCCCGATGAACAGGACCCTCGTTTCGACCGTAGCGCTCCAACACAAGTCCGTTTCCTCCGTTTTGCGGTACGCCACACCCCTCCCGATCAACAGGACCCCCGTTTCGACCGTAGGAGGTCCGTTGCCGCCGTTTTGGGGTACGCCAGACCCCTCCCGATGAACAGGATCCTGTTTCAAACGTGGCCGGTCGAACACAAGGCTGTTTCCTCCGTTCTGCGGTACGCTAGGCCTCGTTTCCATCGGCTGTTCCGTCCAAGCACTCCCGATGAACACGACGACGCATTTCATTCCGACCCAGCCGGTTGGCTCCCCATGAACACGACGACGACGCTGTTTCTCCGTTCCGACCCAGCCATGTACACGAGCCCTGGTCGTACGTATGCGCGAGTAGGCGTTCGAGACCCTGCCCGTATGTACGTACGTGGCCGTATTTTCTTTCTTACACACTGGCCGCTGTACGCACGTGTACATGTTACGTGCGCGCCTCTACTACGACATGTGCGCGCCTCTACATCGACCAGTATGTACGTACACGTTCGCGACCAGAATGACAATGCTACATACGCTTCAACCAGGTGGGTCCCGACTGTCAGGCACTTCCTTGCCTGCGAAGATGTAGCTGGTGGGTCCCAGCAGTCAGGGGGCGAATCGTTTTTTTTTGCCCGGACGCACTTCATTGCGTGCGAAGATGTAGCTCGTGGGTCCCCGCAGTCAGGGGGAAACGTTTTTTTCGCGAAATACGGTGGCCTGTCCGGTGGGTCCCCGCTGTCAGGTGGAGGAATAATTATTTTCCGTGTAATAAGGAGGCACTTCCTTGCTGCGGCTGTGGACCCAGCTGTCAGCCTCTCCATGTAGAGTCCACGTCCGATGGAAGCCGTTCCTTGACCACGTTGACCACGCCGCGCCGAGAGCACCAGGGCGGTGGACGACGGCGAGGCCTAGGAAGGGGATGACGCGGAGCCGGGGAAGACGCGGCAGTGGAAGCCCGTGCGGAGAGGAGTACGAGGGTTCACTGGTTCGGCTGCGGTGTGAGGCTGCCGTCGCCGCAGGGCCTGGCCAGCGGTGGGAATAGTAGGGGGCGGTGAGTTCTCCGCGGCAGCACAGCCGGCCACGGGAGGCAGGAGCATGCGGCACGACCGGCGCTGCTTTGGGCGGCTGGAGCAACAAGACCAGAGGTTGAAGAAGCACTACGGCCGTTGGATGGACATCATACGGTCACTGGAGCTACAATCGTGCATATTGACTAAGTTGACAAAGCCCTCCGTCCCCGTCAACTTACCAGGCCCACAAGTCAGCCTGCCACTATACTGGGTCCCAGCTAGCAGGGGGAGTATTCATTTTTTGTGCGTAATAAGGACGCACTTCCTTGCGTGCGAACATAGCTGGTGGGTCCGAGCTGTCAGCGGCGGTAACTTTTTTTCGTGAAATACAGAGGCCCTTTCGGTGGGTCCTAGATGTCAGGTGGAGGAATCATTATTTTGCGCATAATAAGGAGGCATTTCCTTGCGTGCGGCCGTGGACCCAGCTGTCAGCCTCTCCACGTACAGTCCACTTCAGATGCATGTCGGTCGTTGACCACGTTGACCAGGCCACGCCGGGAGCACCAGGGCAGTGGACGACGACGAGGCCTAGGAAGGGAACGACACGGAGGCAGGGAAGACTCGGCAGTTGTTTCCCACGCGGAGGGGAGTACGACTATACGAGGGTTTACTGGTTCGTCTGCCGTCGCCGGAGAATAACAACAGGTGTGGGTGAGTAGAGGGATGGCTAGGCCAGCGATGGGAGTACGGTGGGGCAGTGAAGCCTGCGCGGCAGCACAGCCGGCCGCGGGGAGGAGGGAGCAGGCAGTCCCGCCGGCGCTTGTTTGAGCGGCTGGAGTAGGAAGAGAAGAGATTGAAGAAGCACGACGGCCGTTGGATGGACATCCAACAGTCACTGCTTGTGCGTCAACCTTTTTTTTAGGAAAGCCTCAAATCTGTGGAAAACAGCATACAACCCATCTACCATTATTTCTAATAATTTATAGCCCATTTGCTAATTCTGAAGGTTTTTTTGGAGCCCATATTCTTTTTGTTAGCATTACAGCCCATATTGTGGCCACGGTTAAAAAATTATATGAAATGTTGCATATTTTGGTGCGGTCCGAACTGTTTTTAATCCCGAAATTTCGAGTCACATTCAAACTGATTTTAAAAATAAATGTATATCAATATAAAATCCAACAAATTGTCCACGCATAAAAAGTAATGCAATTTAAAATCTTGAAATGAAAAAAAGAAATTTGAAAGTAATTGCCGGTTTGATGTGTTTAAAAAATGTACAGCCCATTTCTCATTATTGATAGGCCATTTTCTCGTCCAGCCGAATGAAGCTCTCCTCGTCTTGAAAGATTTGCAGCCCAATAGGCCTGACAAAGCGACTTACTTGGCAAATCACAAAAAAAACTGGGCTAGCCATTTTCAGAAAGAAAAAAAACTACTGGGCTGGTCTGTGGTAAACATAAAAGAGAAGGCTGTCTAGACATGCCAGAGTGCCCCGCACAGCCCAGTTGACACCCTGCTTCCGTCTCAAAAACAAATTAGATAAATGCCACAACAAATATGGCGATTCATAAAAATGCCACTGCAATTTTTGCAAACTTTGGAAAACGCCACTGCAATTTGCAAATTTTGAAAAACGCCACTCCAGACTTCGAAAAATGCCACTGGGGATGGCATGAAATGGCATTTTTCAAAGTTTGGAAATTGCAATGGCATTTCTTAGAAACACCAGATTTGGAGTAGCATTTATCAAATTAACCCAAAACAAAAATAACTGGGCGAGATGCTGGGTCCCTGATGTCAGCCGCTCGTTGTGCAACTCTCTCGTTTATTGACTACGTTGACAATGGCATGGGACCCAGATGTCAGAAATCCATTACGAGGAGCCATTTTTTATTGGATTGAAATAAGGAGGCACTTTGCTTGCGTACTGCCATGACCTTGGCGGGTCCCTGCTGTCATCCTCTCCACGTACAATCATCTCCTGGTTGTGTACGTGTCAACTTGATAGGCCCACAAGTCAGCCTCTAAACCCGTGGAGGACAAATACAACCCATTTAAAAAATAACAGCCCATTCGATATGTTCAGACGGAAAGTTCAACATTCAGAGCAAAGTAACAGGTCTGATCCACATATAGAGTACTGAACTTCCACGTTGACAACCATCAAAGCCGAGTTAACTATCTACTTCCACTAATACTCTAGTAGCGTACTAGTACTAACTTACTCTTAGCTAACTAGACGATGCCGGCCGCCATCTGCGGTACACGCTAAACGCCGGCACCGGCGTCCTCCACCTTGCCTCGGACTTGCCAGAGGTGCGATAGGGCGCGTTGCTCGCGCGCGTTGGCCCTTTCCATGCCGGCGTGGTCCACCGAAGCTTCGGCTTCTAAGCGGGAAACCCACTTGACGAGCTGGTAGTAAAAATCGGCGTCGCGAACGCGTGCGTGCCCGACAGCCTCCAAGGCTATTTGCCGGGCGCCGGCCTCCACGTAGTCGGCCCACATGCGGGCGCTCTGCTCGCGACTCAGAGCGTCGGTACGCTGCTGCTCCATGTCCCGCTGGCGGCGCAAATCGGCGATACGCTGCTCATCCGCCAAGCGGTCGCGCTCCAGCAACTCCTGCTCCTTCGCAGGCGGTCGCGCTCCAACAAGTCCTCAATCTCCGCATTGCCATCTAAAGACCGATAGAATGCCTCCTCCCTCCGTCTGCCTTCCGGTGAAAAACCGAACACTAGTTCCGGCGCTGACCGCCTCCGGCCACGCTATCGCGGACGGGCGGGGGCATGGCGGACGTGGCGAGAGCGAGGATAAGTGGCGAGCAACGTCGGGCCGGTGGGGGCTTATGAGGATAGGGCGAGTTGGGTCACGGTGCCACCATAGAAGGCCGAGAAACAGTACTTATAAGCGGAAGGTAGCGCGACAGTCATCGGAATTCAATGCATAATGAAGCAGGCATGGCTTAGCACGCCAGCTTGCCGTGGAAAACTAGAGAAACTGAAATTCTGACTGTGCCGTCCCGTCCCGTCCGTGCTGGGTCGCACGCCGGCCTTACGGTCAAACGAGTGCACTCGAATCATCTCCCTCCTTGTCAATAATGATTCCACGGATTTAAAAGGCCCGCAACAATTAAAGCGCATCTTTTTTCGCATCAGTTAGCTGCCTTAATTATGGCCGGCTGCATGCGGGCACTCAAAATCGCTCGCAGCCAGTACGCGGAGCAGCATGCACGAGTCGCAGCCAAGGGCATTAATTGATGAACTTTAGCTGGGAGATAAGGCATTTGCGAACATTTTTGCTAGCAGTTTCTTCAGATTCGCATGGCATTTTCTTCAGAGCAGCTTGTCAGTTTCTTCAGAGGTAGGCATTTCTATTCAAAAAACTACCACTTCAGATCTTGCGTCGCAACTAAAACAGCCAGGAGCGCATTAGTAGGCTAGCTAGTGATCGATCGGTAACTTGTAAACACTAAGCGAACAGATATAAGGAACTGTTAATGCATCTCAATGATTCACAGATCATATACAAATATGTAGCTCCAAAAGCAAAGATCAGCCACAACTAAAACCAACTAGTACGATTCCCATACATAAGATCAACATGTTAATGCATCTCAATGATTCACAGATCATATACAAATATGTAGCTCCAAAAGCAAAGATCTAGAAAAAAATATGTTCTTCCTACTAACATGGATGCTTCTCTTGGCCAACATTCAGTACAGACTGAATGACAAATTTGTTTGTGAAGTCTACAATTCCTCTTGCAAACGTAAGTGGTTTCACCAACAGCTGGAACCATGGGAATGAACCACACATGATGGAGGAACATCCACTGCAATATGATTTGGTCTTCTCTTGATCACACGGCGAGACTATTTTCGGAATACAAACTTTAACTTAGGCAAAATGATGCCCATTGTATAATCAGACCAAAGCAATGAAGCACCTAGTGTTGGCCAATAAATAGTACAATACTACTTTTCCGCAGTCCATGAAGTGACTATCCAATCTTTCTGTGTCTATTTTCAAATGGCACTGCATGCACTGACTATACTATTCTCTTGTGCAGTTCAACCAAAATTGCGGTCACTTTGTGTGTTTGCTAAATAGCAACGGGCAGACATCTCTGTCTGCACAAATATCAAGCAGCTAGTAAACATATACCCACCTTGTATTTTCGGTTTAAACATGTCTCTTCCGCTTAGATCTGTCATGTTTTGCAGTGGACAATTTGATACAGTCATGTTTTGCCCTGGACAATTTCATACTGAATTGATTTGCTTGTTCAGAGCAGAAATATAGCGCCTATTCTTCATCAGACCAAGGATATCCATGTTCGCAGTGATGGAAGAGGTGAAATCGATACAACCGAAATTGAGCATCCAGTCATTGAATCATGTCCTGCACCTCCAATGTAGGTCCACCCTGCCAATAAATTCACATGCAAACCACTAGTATTACTATCTAATGACAGTACAAAAAGAGTAGCAAGATAGTAGCAAACCATGTACCTTCTTAATGAACAGCTCATAGTGCCACCAATTTGATATAAAGGTTTGGAAGAAAACATGCTCCTAATGTTGAACCAGTTGGACTTTTTGTGCAGTTCCACTAAACTCGAGCATCCCTGTTTGCATAGATATTTAAAGTGTGATTACTATAAAAGTGGCCCTAGTTGAAGCATAGACTCACAAATATAAGCATTCCAATTTCTTAATGGGAAAAGGTAGCAAGACTGTTTCTAATCACCTTTTTGAAGGAATAAATAAGGCAACAGAGGCTGATGTCAGAAAGGCATATATAGTTCTTTCTGAAAGAATGATCGATTCCTGACCTTTCCTCTTCTTTTAAGCATATTTTGTGCAGTTCAACTAAAATAAAATGCCATCACCGCCTTGACAATTCAGTGACACTGTACAAAAGGAAATGAGTTAGCATTACATCATGATGTCAGGTATGTAGTCGACAGGCATTAGAGACAAACTTACAGACCTCCTCCGATAACATAATGAACATTAATTTTAACAAAGGTGTGACTAGCTTTACCAGGATAATTTGAGTGAACTCTACACCCTCTGTTCCTTAATATAAGAGGTTTTTGCGGTTCAGTTTAAAGTACCCAAACGTCTACTAGTATTTAGAAAAACAGGTAGTAGTTTTCTTGAGCACATATCTGGGAAAGCTTGACACCCTTTATTTATGTCCATACGCTAATGCAACACCATTCGAAATTTCGAATACTACAAATATACACTAATCCAGTGGCTAGTGCAACAGTAGAGTAGTTATTTTATTATAGGGTACAGTACAATGGTTTTACTGAACAGATTTCAATAAACTCTGGCACTGGAAGATTTCTATAAGAATTAACAATACAAAATGTAAAGGTAACACGTTTCAGCATTGGTATACTAGCTGTGCATGAGCATTAAACCAAATACAAAAGTCTGAAGGTAACTAGCATTATTAACTAATGACAGTATAAAAAAATTGCAAACCATGTACCTCCAAGGTAAATATCATTCCGAACTCGGGGGGACCTTAAAAATTGCTATCCCAATCTTGATAATCGATCAAACATAAAAACTTGATCGAACGAATCAAGAGAACAGCCGGAGGAGGAGGTGCCCACTCTTAACCTTTCCTCTTGTCTTCATAATTTTTTGTGCAGTTTAACCAAAATAAAATGACATCAGCGCCTTGGCATTTTGGTGACACTGTACAAAAAAATTAACTTATCTCATGAAAGTGAGGTATGTAATCATAAGCATTAACAGTGCAAAAATCTGAAGGTAGTAACAAGTTTCATCGTTGGTATACTGGCTGTGCAACATCATTAGAATGCCTTAGTTGAAAAATCTTTAATACATCCACAATCAACAGCTAACCCTGAAATAATCCAGTGACATTAAATGGCATTGCTTAAATTTATCGGTGGCATTAGACTGAGTGCGGCATTAGTTAAATGTGGCATCACTTTAGCAGTAGCATTGCTTGACTTGACTGCTGGCGTTATACTAACAACAAAAAAGTTGGACTAAGAGCATGCGAGGCCCATTCGGACTGTGGGCGCACCAGTACGATGTACCTCCACGGACGCATAGAGTGGTGAGGGAGGTATGGTTGCCCAGAGCAACAAATATCCACACAACATATGTGGATTACGTCCCATTTTTGTTATGTTTAGCCACCTTTTTCCTATGTGAGGACAACAAACGATCGACCTGGTCATTCTCTATTGCGTTGTCATGCCTTTCTACCCTTCTTCAACCAAGAGACACGAGACTCGTTCCTTAGCTACCGATTTTCCCCTTCTCAACCTAGATGCGGGTTCGATGCCTACTCTCTTGGACAGTACAGTCTCCCTTCCTTTTCTTATTCAACCCAGAAATGGATTAGTCTGCATGAAGTAGGGTTTCCTTTAATAGTGCAAATTAAGGTTTTCGTCTGCGTGACCAGCAGAGCAGAGGATAGCAAATTGGGAAGATTGTGGAGTGGAAAAAGATCCACATGCAGCGACATGGCAGATGGGGCAATAGAACAAGGGTATGGTTCGAAAAGAGGTAGCATACCTGAGGGTCGGCGGGAAGTGGCTTCGCTCGTGGTCATCATCCTCCACACGCACTACGATAGCGAGCTTGGGGATGGAGGCCATCCCGCGCGGGCGCTAGGTCTGAGAGGACGGCCTTGTCGTCAGTGTGTGACCTCGCTCGCCTACGACGAGTGCGTCAACACTGCACGTCCTTTTCTTCCCCGGCGGATCTATGACCACCGGTGAGGAGGGAGAGAGAGGCCGTCTTTTTTAGATCTGGAGAGAGGGTGATAGTGTGAGAAGCAAGTGGGCAGCCCTTAGCAAGAAAGCTCTGAAGCTCCAGCCTATATATCTTTTTTATACTACTAGTACTAGAGGTAGAGTAGTGGTAGAGTAGTTTATATTTTCTCTGCAAACAGTACCAGTTAGTCGTGCTTCAAAACTGAACGGCACGCCATTAAAAAATAAAGTCGAGAAATCATGCGGCACCTCGGGCCAACGCGGCCAGATCGCATTTTGCACGAGAAATTACACACGATGTTTCGTTGACATGTGGTCCCGTTCCAACATGTCAGTGAGACGACGACGAGTCCTTTTGTACAATTTCCGGAAGGACGTGTAGGCCGGGGCGCCTCTTCGTGTACCATGGCAAACTGGCAACCGTCCACCGACTCTTCGCCTTTCCCTCTCGATTTGGAACTGTTGTCGCACGGTCTTCCTCCCTCCTCCATTTGCCTTCACCCTTCCTTCTGCCATTGTTCGATCGTCTTCTCCATGGAGGGAACAAGCCGGAAACGACCCCGTTATTCTTGCCCCGATCTAAAAGATGACATGGTGGGGGAACTCATTGATCGGTGCGACGTCATCACCTCGGCTAGCATGGCAGGTTCGTTCAAGCCCATTCTCGACTCAACTAATAACATCATTACTAGGAACCCAAGGGTCCAGGAGCGGTTTGATCTCCCTTATCTTCTTTGCCATAAGCCTGTTCGCATGGGCGCGGACGACGGAGGCCTCGCCTTGTGCAAGTTGATGCCGCTTGATAATGATACGTGTGATGTCAAGATGCCATCGCTTAAGGGTAAGTCCTAGGCTGGCACAAATGGAGATTGGGTTGTTTATATTGGGTAGAATTGCGAGTGGGAACTTGTGAATGTGTACACTCGTCAGCGGATTCCACTTCCAAAAATCTCCGAGTGCCCTGAGGTTGAGCACACAGATGATCTACGTACGTTCAAATACGATCATGGTGACTGTCATCTACTGAAGATAGCAATTTGTCGAGTTCCCAACCGCTCTTGGAATTACAAGAACTATCAAGTTGTTGCTATCTTCGACAAGCTTGTTGCCGTCCTTCGTGGTTCGACTGGATGGATATTGCTCAAAAATCAGTTTCTATACACGGATGTGTACTGTGATGCAATTGAATACGAGGATCTTGTGTTTGCTGCCACCACTCGTGGCACTGTTTTTGCATGGGATCCTCGTAGTTTCGGTACGTTTGTCTTCCACCATAATTGTAATTGTTTCATCCACATGCATGCGGGTTAGCAAGTTTCCCTTTACTAATTAACCTTCTTCTTGTGTTTCCAAGGTCCTGTGAACATTCCACCACCTATACTTGAAAAATTTTATAAGCAAGGGGGAGATGACGATGGTGATGATCACGAGCATGAGGAGGAGCAGAACTTATATACTCAGTGGCGCCTGGCAACTAATTCCGATGGATCACCTCTTCTTGTCTGTATACAGTGCACTCAGACTGTTACTACTGAGGAAGCAGGTGTTGTCTCCCATGGTCGCCCTGTCCTGACCTATTCCAACACTCGTTGCATGGTATTCAGGACGGAAACTAGTGTGCTAGCGCAAACACCTTCTCCATGGTTCAGTATTGATAGTCTTGGAACAAACTCGCTCTTCCTTGGACCAAACTATCCAATGATGGTGAAAGGCGATCCAGCTGCTGTTGACACAACGTTACTACCATTTATGAGAAGCAACTGTATCTATACCTCGGACATTTCGGTGGTTCCCTACCCTGGTCCTGATATATGCCGCTTCAGCCTGGATGATCAGTCCTGCGTTGCTCTCGATATTGACAATAGCTGGCCCTTCCCAGAGCACTTATGGTTCAAAGCAAGCATTTCCGACGCCGAGGATTGGTTGAGTTGAAGTTCATTTCATTGCTTGTTATTTTTTGTGTGATGAAAACTTTAGCATTTGCTAGAATGTTTTGTTGGAAATAATCTATAATCTAACATGTATCCTCGTTGTCGTTGTGTGTTGATGACTTGTTGTATTTAATGAATGGTACATTTCAGTTGCGAATGCATGTCATAGACTCAATTTATGAATGGTTTTCGAGTCACTTCTTGGAGTGTGAGTACCGTAGTAGTATAGCCAGCATCCGGTTAGTATATGAAGTTGCCACATCACATAGAGCCAACCTGATATTGGAGTATGCTAGCCCTCCACCGGCGCACCGTTTCAAATGGCGGAGGAAGTGAGAGGTCGCGTCACCTTGTGTCCAGATCTGAGATGCCACGTGTACCAGATGAATGACTCCAAGTTCGACCACCGTGATGTTAGGTGCGAGCCCAGGAACACTGTTGGAGAGACCCCCCTCATAATTTTCCTACATTGGTCGTTTGATTCATAGGATAGAATGCTATAGGATTTTTTTTCGTATGTAATCATCTTTTAATTGGCAATCTAGCATCCACTCCAACTTTTGTTTCACTTGGTCCTACGAAGAGAGTACTTGCTCTAAATGATGTGCCGCTGCAAGAGCCGCCTATATTTATTAACCATGCTCTAAAAAGGTGGACCAGCTTTGGCTGTAGTAGTACTGTACTAGGTTAGTAGGTGACCTTGCGCTTGGCTCCTCTCCTCTTCCGGAAGTCGAACAATAATGATGGTACTACAGTAGTACTTCTGGCAATCTGACACCAAATGAACTGCTGCACGTCCACCGCTTGTAAGCAAAAGTTTCTCCTCGTGCTGCGAGCCACCGCGCACGCGTTGGCGAGGGAGAAGGCGTAGTAAGCAAGCTTCTCATCGTTCTGCGAGTTGACGGGACACATCAAAGTTATTTATTAGTACTCTTGGAGTAAACTCGCTCTTCCTTGGACAAAACTATCCAATGCTGGTGAAAGCCGACCCAGCTGCTATTGACACAACGTTACCACCATTTATGAGAAGCAACTGTATCTATACGTCGGACATTTTGGTGGTTACCTACCCTGGTCGTGATATAGTAGGCCGCTTCAGCCTAGATGATCAGTCATGCGTTGGCCTCGAGATTTACAATAGCTGGCCCTTCCCAGAGAATCACTTGTGGTTCAAAGCAAGCGTTTCCAACGCCGAGGATTGGTTGAGTTGAAGTTCATTTCATTGCTTGTTATTTGTTGTGTGATGAAAACTTTAGTATTTATAATCTATCCTCGTTGTTGTTGTGGGTTGATGACCTGTTCTATGTAATAAAATGATATGCCTGTGATAAACTTACTAAATTTATGAATGGCTATCGAGTCGCTTCTCTGAGTGGGTGCTGCGACGAGGCAAAAAATATTTTCCGAATACATAATTGTACGTGCATTGCAACAGGTTATCGGATGAGGCCAATCAACAATAGTACACTATTTGTACTAGCTTCACATGCTGCACTATCTCTACGTCTACGTACGTAATACAATAATTTTTAAACTTGAGACCAGCCACCCATCCTCACAAAGAACACTTTTTAACCTAGCACAAACTCCAGGAATCCACAGTGTGAGGTGGGCCATATGTTAATGTGTTCGCTGTACGTAACCATCACCTCGAATCCTCGATATTACTACTATAAGTAGTACTAGGAGTAGTAGGGTGGCATGGGCCAGAACAAGCATTCACGTCCAGGAGTACGACACACACCACCAGCACGACTTCCATCTAACACCATATATCATGGAGTCTGTGCTACAGCAATCTCTTCAACCTAGTCGTTTCTCTAACCCAGCCATCGCGCGGCGGGTGAGGTGGGGGTTTGCCGATAGTCGGTTTCCTCAACTGCGGTCCCACTTGTAAGGCCAACTCCAACGCACGACCCCAAACGGACCTTTGTTTTGCCCGGATTCTGTCCGTTTGGGTAGGGCAATGGGGTCGTGTCCGGGCCATTTCTCGGATGCGGTGGTCATCCGCCGAGCGCACGACCGCATCCCGGCCGCGTACATTTTTCTTTGCAAACACATATCTTTTTTTCATCATTGATTTTTTGGTACATGGAAATACATCACCAAAATTTTGACTAGAAAAGCAAGACCAAAGAAAACAAGAACCACAAGAATACATTTTAGAAGATATCCAACTTCCATAACTGCTCCTGTAAGTTGGATTAGTGCCTTCTCGATGCATTCATTGTTGATCTGCGGAGGCTCGATCTTGCGTGCTTCTTTCTTCTTCGAGTGTAAATAAGTAGACGTGTCTAGCCTCTATTCTATCAACAAGTGCACTAGTCTCATCTCTAGCCTCTATGCTAGCTAAAAGTGCTAGAACATCTACTAAATTGTGCTCTATCAATATATCATTGTACTCTTCTTCCCAATACCAAAACTTGCATCCATTCTACACAATAAAATTTTAAGTTAGCACAACTAGTCTAATCCGATAGCACAACCAAAGATTTGGTCGAGTTCTTCCTCCTTTTGCCGACACGTGGGACATCCAGCATCTAGGTCGTGTCATGCAAGAAAATAGAGTGGTAGGTGAAGCCACGTGATGTGCATCTTGGGTTAGACTGTAAATAGAATCTTACTACTCTTGAGTAACTCCAAAAGCGGCCACCAAAGATCTTTATTGGATTTGTTTTTCATCACCAGCACGTCGAGGTGAAAGATGTGCAGGTTCAGTGGGTCCTCTTGCGTTTTCACTGACATGTGGGACCGCATATGAGCAAACAGACGATGGGCTCAGCGCGTGTGCTAGCTGGCTGAGAAGAGAGATAGAGGAGGGCCGAGCACGGACTCTAGGAAATTTGTTCTACGTACTCGATATAGTGGAGTAACCAACACCTCGATATAGTGGGGTGGCATGGGCCATAACTAGCATTCATGTCTAGCAGTACGGCACACGCCACCCACACGAGTCCCATCCGACACCAATTTTCTTGGAGTCCGTGCTAGCTACAGCCATCTCTTCTCCCTCGTGTTTTCTCAGCCATCGCGCGGTGGGCGGGGTGGGGGTTTGCCGATAGTCGGTTTGCTCAACTGCGGTCCCACTTGTAAGTGAAAATGCAACACAGCATGCATTCCCCCTTGAGCGGCGTGCCGGACAAACCGTGTGGGGGTGCGACGCGAACACGGCAGGCTTTTCCTTTTGAACTTGTAACTTGTAAAATTTGGTTCTGCTCCATGGGGCGACCGATAGATAGAAATAACGATTTTCCCTAGAGTAATGAGAAGTTTGGTTCTGGCACGGTTCATGCATGGAGTACGTAGGAAAATTATGAAGTTGATGCGAAAGGTAAGTTAATTACTAGTAGTACCATATACTACTACATGGATTTGACGGAAAGATAAAGATACATACAGATCCATCAACGACATCCTCACGCCCTAGTGCACCGGGTCACCAACCGACGTGTGAGGAGCAGCGGCGTTGGCGGCAAGCTCAACGTGCTTCTAAAAAATTCCGTCCAAGGTTGCCCTGCGGTCCAAGAAGGCCAGCGTCCTATCGTCCTCCTCTTGCATGTAGTAGTCCTTGTGGACGATTTGCACGTAGACGTGGGTGATGATGTCAATGGTGTCTTGTTGCGCCAAGCGTTGCGTGGCGAGCGTGACCTCGAGGTGGACATTCTCCGGCGCGACGGCGGGCAGTCGCAGGGCCACCAGTGCGTCGAAGAGGTTGTCACCATAGAGGCTGTTGAGGGTGGCAGGCATCGCAAAGCCTGGGCGCGTGGGCTGGAGGCGTACGTCAAGGTCGTCCGCGAGCTTCTTGACGACGGTGAACTTGTCGAGGAAGCCGACAAGGACCTCGTCGAACAAGGAGACGAAGCTGTCGTCCAAGCGGCCCCTCGCCCTGGCGGCCTCAAGCACTACCTGGAGACATTCCTCGGTGCCAGGATGCAGGCCGGCGTCGTGGACCATCTGGCATAGCCGGCTGATGCTCGCGCTCATCGCCTCCATGGGTCTAGCTTCTAGTCAACTGATCTTGCGATTGGAGTGATCACTCTTGCCCTTAGGTGCGTAGGTGCGTAGGATTTCGTTGATTGGACTGGCGGGAGCCTTTATATGAGAAGTGCAGACTGCGTTGAATTCACGTGCGTGTTGGCCATCTACTCCTCACCCCTCTACTGCACCTGCCTTTGGCTGTATGACAGGTTGGCCAGCCACCCGTTGGACCCACGTGTCATACACCCAAAGGCAGGTGCAGTAAGTCAATGAAGTTGCGTCCCCCTCCGTGCCCATGCATGCTTTCAATGACTTGAGACTACCAAACATCACATGCGGTGGTTAGTTCATTGCATGTAATCCTATTAAGTAGCAAAAAGACATTAAGTTACCTCGCCGATAGGAATAAAACAATACACCATGTATTTATTTACAGAGGGAGTATAGCCAGCATCCGGTTAGTATATGAAGTTGCCACATCACATAGAGCCAACCTAATATTGGAGTATGCTAGCCCTCCACCGGCGCGCCACTTCAAATGGCGGAGGAAGTGAGAGGTCGCGTCACCTTGTGTCTAGATCTGAGATGCCACGTGTACCAGATGAATGACTCCAAGTTCGACCACCGTGATGCTAGGTGCGAGCCAAGGAACACTGTTGGAGAGACCCCCCTCATAATTTTCCTACATTGTCGATGACGAGGTGCCTATGGTGACTTCGTAAATTTCAAGATGATAGTGCCGTGCGTGTGTGCGTTCATAGGGGTGAGTGTATGCGCGTGTATATGAGCGCTTGCATCTGTACTGTGTAAAAAAACGTAAATGCGTGTCAAAAAGAGACTAGTCAGTATACTCAATATTGTGCACCTCGGAGAGGAAACGATAGAACTAGTACGTATTTATTTACGGTGCAGATTCACTCATTTTGCTCCATATGTACTCCGTCTCGGTGTAGTCTAGTCACTTGTTGAAATCTCTAGAAGGGCAAATACTCCTTTCTGGTTTACAGGGCTATACTAGCAAGTAGTTGTACGTACTAGTACAATAGTGGGCTCACATAGCAATTTTGTCTCATGCAAGAGCCTGGCTATATGCGTGCTCCAATGTTCGCAACTGCAACGTTTGGTTTGCGCTTGGCTCTTTGCCTCTTCGAGAAGACGAACAATGATGTTACTACTACTGCTTCTACAGTGTCGAATCCACTACTGCATGTCCGTCCACCGTGAGCGGGACGGATAGCTTGTTGTAGAAGTACTACTAAGCAAAAGCCTGTCCTCGTTTGCGAGAAACCGCGCGCATGGGTGAGGGAGAAGGCGTGTAGTAAAATCAAGCTTCTCCTCGTTGTACGAGTTGACGTGACACATCATAGCACTGGCCCCACATGCTTGCCTCTAAACTTGGCTGAAAGACCCGCAGTGTACAATATATTTGCTGCAACCTCTAACATTTACCCACCACAAATTAAAATATATGTGGCCGTATGCATCGTTCTGATGCAGAGGTCGGGGAGTCCCCCCTTTTCGAAAAAAACAAATTAAAATATATATTCCTGTCTTGACCAGATGAGCGTGCAAACTACAATCACCAGGGTGTCAGGTAGGGCCAGAAGACTATTATTTTTAAAACTTCGAGACGGCCACATAGCATGGAGCCGACCCCAACGATTTTAAGCTTACAGGCACGGTACACGCTATCCTAGACTACTCTACACATGAAACTGCCACACGAGCGTCCGGGCTGCGCTTGGCTCTTCGCCTCTTCGGGAAGTCGAACAATCATGGAGCACTACTGCACTGGAGGAGTACTACAGTACGCTTCTGGCCATCTGACACCGATTGAACTGCTGCATGTCCACCGCGTGCGGGAGGGAGAGCGTGTAGCGAAAGCTTCTCCTAGTCTTGCCAGCCACCACGCTCATGGGCGAGGGAGGGACACTCCTGCCTTTGCGTGTATGATAGGTGGGACCGACAGGTGTGTGGCCAACCTGTCATACAGCCAAAGGCAGGTGCAGTTAAGTCCGCGAGGGAGAGGATAATCAAATTCTCGTTGATGTACGAGTTGACGCGACACATCAAAGCACTGCACTCGATATATTTCAATAATTTGCGTTTACTGATGCATTAATTACAATGCATGCATGCATGCCGTGACTCTCCTTTTGATACTTGCATGTGTTGATTTAATGCACCTTGAAGTAGTATAAAATATGTGACGGTAAAGCTTTGTAATACCCCGGCCCAAGTCGAGAGATGGTTGTGCATGAGGAGGGCGAGATCATGCAGACCGAACAGGACCCGACGATGGAGCTCTCTAAGGTCTTGATGGACCTCATCGTGCTCCACTGCCCCTTGTGCCTCCGCCCCTTGAATTGTGGTTTCTCAACGAGTTGTGCTGAACTTCTTGTGAATTGTGGTGGTTTTCAGTAATGAAAATCGGAAGGGGCAAGCCCTTCTTTGATCAAAAAAAAAATTAATCGTCCTTATATATTCATTAGTCTTGCCATAAGTCGCAGTAGATGCTATATAGGTCCGTCGGATCTTACATCAAGATCCGTGCTTTCAGATTTTCTTTTCTCTCTCTTAA
The DNA here is from genome assembly GCF_018294505.1 of Triticum aestivum. Lineage (NCBI taxonomy): Eukaryota > Viridiplantae > Streptophyta > Magnoliopsida > Poales > Poaceae > Triticum > Triticum aestivum. The sequence continues at coordinate 326,087,998 of NC_057805.1, forward strand.
ATCTCAGTCGAGTGAGACATAGCCACGCCATTAAACAGAGGCTCAGGCGCCATTAATGGAGACCTTGGGAGAGAGGTGGACGGCAGATGGAGGTCAAAGGGCTCTCCTCCTGATAAGCACGCGCAGGGGTCTGATCGCACGCCTCTCGTACTCAAATAGCTACCCTGCACGGCGCCTCCTAGCTAATAAAATATGGGGACGCGTGGCGGCACGTAAATGGTACTAGTAAGTAGAACGCCCACGGTTTCAATAATACTTGTGTTTCCGATTGTAACGTGACAGCACTTGTTCCAAAATGACTTTGTTGATTGTTAATGTGTGCGCCTTCACAAATCGGACTGCAAACTTACCACAGCATGTTGGTGCCATGTCATGGCACCAAGCCAAGTTTCATTATTTTCATGCGTGTTTTGGATTTACAGGAATTAAGAAACTAAGTTTCTCAATGTTTCCAACCCAGCCACGACGCCCAGAATTTTGAATTTCATTCCCATTTCTTGCATGGAACCTAGAAATTTACCCGAGGACACACATGTGATTTTTCAACCAACTTTGGTGCACTGGGACATGTGCTTGTATTTCAAATTTGAATTATGCACACAAAGGTGACACATTCCCTCCCAGAACCACGAGTCTTCTTGAGAGAAGCTCCGATTTGCAAGAAGCTTATACCAAAATTTGTTCCTATTCGGCCAATTTTTTTTACCACGGCATGGTACTACCATGACATGACACTATGCCAAGTTTCATGATTTTAAAACCAAGTTTCTCAATGTTCTCGACCGAGCCACGATGCCCGGATGTTTGAATTTTATTCTCATTTTTTGCATGGGACCTACTCCCTCCTTCCATCTATATAGGGCCTAATGTGTTTTCCAAGATAGCCTTTGACTATTGACAAGATTAATAGCACATGAGATGTATAATATGAAAATTATATTCTTGGAAGCTCCTTTGACGTACAAATTTGAAGGTATGCTTTATGTAAGTTGCATGTCATATATTATTGCTCTAACGTTTGGTCAAAGTTAGCCTCGAAAAACGCATTAGGACCTATATAGATGGAAGGAGGGAGTAGAAATTCACCCGAGGACCCAAATGTGATTTTTCAACCAACTTTGGTGCACGGGAGCATGTGCTTGTAGTTCAAATTTGAATTATGCACATTAAATGACCAAAAACTCAATTAATGTGTAAATAAGGCCAAACGAAGCAGGAATAATTCCAAAATTTAACAGGGCACTCATGTAGTTCTATGTTGCCTTTGTAAATAAACTCAAGGGGGACAACGTATATCGTTTCGCACTCAAAGGTGGCACATTCCCTCTCAGAACCACGAGCCTTCTTGAGAGAAGCTTCGGTTTGCAAGAAGCTTATACCAATTTTTTTACCGCAACATGGTAGTACCATGACATGACATCCATGCCAAGTTTCATGATTTTCAGACGTGTTTTGGACTTACAAGAATTTTAAAACCAAGTTTCTCAATGTTCTCGGCCGAGCCACGATGCCCAGATGTTTTAATTTTATTCTAATTTCTTGCATGGGACCTAGAAATTCACCCGAGGACACAAATGTGAATTTTGAACCAACTTTGGTGCACGAGAGCATGTGCTTGTAGTTCAAATTTGACTTATGCACATTAAATGACCAGAAACTCAATTAATGTATAAAAAATGACAAACGAACCCGGAATAATTCCAAAATTTAACAGGGCACTAATGTAGTTCTATGTTGCCTTTGTTAAGAAACTCAAGGGGGGGGGGGGCAGCGTATATCATTTCACACTCAAAGGTGGCACGTTCCCTCTTAGAACCACGAGCTTCCAAATCGGCCCAATTTTTTACCACAACATGCTAGTGCCATGACATGACACCATGCCAAGTTTCATGATTTCCAGGCGAGTTTTGGATTTACATGAATTTAAAATCAAAGTTTCTCGATGTTCTCGGCCGAGTCATGACGCCTAGATGTTTGAATTTCATTCTCATTTCTTCCATGGGACCTAGAAATTCAACCAAGGACACACATGTGATTTTTCAACCCACTTTGGTGCACCGGAGCATGTGCATGCAATTCATATTTAGATTATGCACATTAAAAGTCCAGAAACTCAATTAAAGTATAAAAAGGCCAAATGAACCCGAAATAATTCCAAAATTTAACAGGGCACTCATATAGTTCTACGTTGCCTCTGTAAATAAAATCAGGGGGGAGGCAGCGTATATCGTTTTGCACACAAAGGTGACACGTTCCCTCTCGGAACCACGAGGCTTGTTGAGAGAATCTCCAGTTTTGCAAGAGGCTTATACCAAAACTTGTCCCAATTCAGCCAAAAATTATACATATGAAAACAGGGTTTAGATTATCCCAAGCATCTCGCTACCTAGACCAATAATGTACTATGATTTGAATTCAACATAAAATGGATACAAATATTTGAATTGGAGAGCGTATGGTACATGTAGTTCATAGTGAAATATGATTACTGCTATATGTATGTTTTTTGTTATCAAGATAATATTTAAATTATTGTATAACTTGACAACAATCGTATTCAAATAAGGAAAATTGATTCAAATTTAGTCCATATGGTAGACGACAATATATATGTTCACATGGTGGAGTAAAATGTTCATATATGATGGAAGATCAAAATGTACGACTACATCAATTATAAACCGCAAGGTCACCTAACGATATATTTGAATTCAACATAACGTGGATTCAAAAATTGAAATTCGAGATCATGGCATCTGTAATCATATAAAAAGGGACATTACTCTTTCTTTGGTGGGAATTGATTTGTTTTTTGTTGTTGTTGAGGGAAGTGCGAATCGATTTGGTACTGTGCAGGGTAATCTTGTTCTCCCGATTTTTTTTACATTTTTCTTGTACTTTTTTCAATGGCATCTATAGAAATATAGTAAAAGGGGACATGACTCTCTTGTGTCTTGTATGAATTGTTTTTTTACACGTTAAGTTTGTTCTGCCGAACAAGGAATCCGCACCTTGTTATCCCGAAATTTTCAAGCTCGAGTATCTTTTGTCTCACCTGCTTTGAAACTCCCGCTTCTTCAACCCGCGCAGCGCCTTGTGATCCCGAAATTTCGACGCGCGCGAGAACTCCCTCCTCATCCGAAATCGCTCCCGCAGCCCAGACACACGAAATCCCCCTTCTACCCTTCAGCCGGAAATGAAGCTCCACGTCGCGGTGTCAAAACCGGTGGGGGTATGCTGGTAACTTACCCTACATTTCGAACAAGCGCGTCCCTAAGCTTGGCCCCCCCTCCCCCTTCGCCCCCCATTCGTACACCGAGGCCGCCAAAACCCGCGAAACCCCACGCTCCTCCGTCGGCCTCCCGACCGCCACCCAGCCGGAGACTCTTCCCCGACTACGTCGTCCACCGCAACAGCTCGCCGTCCCTCATCCACCGCACCGGATGAGGATCCGTTGTCGATCTTGTCGTCCCGCCGGATCAGCCGCCCCGTCCTCCACCTCCAAGGAGCTTCCTTGACGTTCGCCTCATCTATCGCGCCACCTCAATCCCCACAGCGCCGTCTTGACCTGCCCCACCGGAACTGCAGCACCCTCACCAATTCCTCCGATGAAGCCGAGGCCAACTCGGCGGCACCAAGGAGGTTCTGCACTCACCACTGCATTTTATCTTTTATTCGATCTCACGTGGCTGCCGGTGCTCGATACCGAGCTGACATGGCGTGTCTCCATCGACGGCGCCATCGCCGGCGACATCATCCATGACGTCTCTCCCCCATGTCATTGCTTCCTCGGCGGCGACTTCCACAACAGCACTAGCTGCAGCTGCTCCGGCTCTCGCTCGCGCTGCGGCTCTGTTCTTGCTGTCGGTCACGCTGCTGCACTGCTCCTGCTTTCGTTCGTGCTGCTACTCTGCTCTTGCTCTCGCTTGCGCTGCTGCTGCTGCTGCACGACCTCCGGCAGCTACGGGAGTTGCTGCTTTAGCACTCGCTCGCGGTGCTACTGCACGACTTGCTCTCTGCTAGTGCGTTCCCTGCTCGAGCGTCTGCTGATTTAGATCACTGCTTCTCTGCTACTAGTGCTTGAACGCCCTAAACATCTATTGCAATGCTCTGTTACTAGTTCAATCAATTTCGACAGTAAAATTCAGTTTCGACTGTGAAGTTCATTTTCTTCAGTTAAGTTCAGAGTGAACAGTACTTACAGCATCTGTCGGAGCGGCCGTGGCGCGGCTGATGCGTTTTACATCTAGCACTTTTTGGTGATGTATTTTACATCATCTATTGCAGATGATATTAGGGCCCCACTTCAGATTAACGTTGTCTGTCTTGTCATGCTTCAGCCTCGTCGCCGTCACCTTAGCGGAGCTGCTCCAACGACGAAACCGTCCATCACAGCGGAGCAGTACCCTCGGCGCCGTTTCTAGAGGCCTCAGATCTTCTTCCCCGCCTCCGACAGTCACACCAGCATCATCACCATCCTCCACGTCCAACCCAATGATGCTGAGGTCCACAAGGCTATGCCAAAGAGGTTGTACACTCGTCGCATCACTTTGTTTCTCCATTCCTCTGTTCTTCCAATTCATGTGAGCCAAACACCCAGGTTGACTGAAATCCTATGTTTCCAAATGCTCTGTTTTGCACGTGCATTCCTATCCTATTCCTGTGTTTTCCCTGTCCCTGCGTTTATAGAATCCTCCAATTCTAAGGAGCCATTACAGATTTACTTCATTTTCAGATAGGCATCAAAGAAAACTCTGTGTGTTATGTCCTGCTCCTGCCGTGCCGTCATCCACCCCACCTGAGGTGCACCATCGACAGAAGCGTTCACTGCAGCAGAGATCCCCCCTGCAGACTTCCTTTCGCCGCCTCAGATCATCTTCCCCGTTGCCGGCAGCCACGCCAACTGCACTACCATCATCGACTGAGCAGATGAACCTGAGGACTACAGAGTTCCGGAAGAGAGGTCGCAGTCTTTCGTGTTTGCTTATGTTATACATCGGTTATTATTACCTGCTACTTTATCGTTCAATCTTGAGTTTTGAATTGCCCATGGGTCTCATATCGAGCCAGCAACGAATAGTATCTGTCTACTATCTGGTTCATCTGGGGTCTTCTATGTGGTTCATGTTGGGTGGGCAACAAACAATAGATGATCCATTGTTTATCTTTTTAAACTGAAGCTATAATCTACCTGCTATCATTAGTTTTGGATCCATCCACTCGTTTGCTACCATCAGTCTTGATTTTTGCATGCACCCCTTAGGCCTTACAAAATCTAACTATTTTTTTATTATGCATGTCAGATATTGTACACAATCGTACTGAACATGTACAGAAAAAGAGAAGACCGTTGCGTGCGAATATAATGTCATGCAGACGCCGCTCCATGGTGGGCAAAGTGCCCCCCCTCCTGCATTTCCAGATTGTATTCCAGAGGAAGATAACTGTTCAGATGGAGATTCAGAAGGAGCCGACCATGCCTGTTTACCACCTGAGGTGTTTGCTCTAACCTGGCATGCTGATGTTGGTCATATCATGCATATGGTGCCTTGCATTGCTTAAATTATACATCTTATATGTCATCAGCTTAGTTTAGATTTGCTTTGTGTGAATGCCACCTGTTTGGTTTCTATATCATACTCCCACCATTCCTAAATATTTGTCTTTTTAGAGATTTCAACAAGTGACTACATACGGAAAAAACGAGTGAATCTACACTCTAAAATATGTCTATATACATCCGTATGTGGTAGTCCATTTGAAATCTCTAAAAAGACAAATATTTAGGAACAGAGGGAGTATATGGGCATTATGCAATGCCATCTTCTTTAGCCAGGCATCATATACGTGAATCATGCAATGCCATCCTGTTTAGCCAGTCATCGTATATGTGAATTGTATTGTGCCATATTTTTTCCATAATGTATTCCATTTGTCAACAATGTTTATACATTCATCAACTCTTCCTATGCATCAGCCATTTGAGTCGGTCATGGGAAAATCTGGAGTGAAAACAAGGTCTTCTGAGCAGTCAGTGCTACCTGTCGATGCAGATTTCTTGCTGGTTATAGATAGCTCCTCAGAGGAGGATTCAGAGAGAGATGACCAGTCGTATTCCCCCCCGAGGTGCATGCTCTAACTTGGCTGGGTTATATTGCTCATATCATGCATATGGTGTCTTGCATTGCCATGCCATCTGCTTAGATTAGACATGTTTTGTGTGAATGCCTCCTGTTTGCTTTCTATATCAGATATGTGAATTATGCAATGCCATGTTTTTCAGCCAGTTATCATATATGTGAATTATGCACCGCCATGGAGCCAGGCATCATATATGTGAATTATCTCATGCCATCTTTTTTTTCATTACGTATTCCATTTGGCGACAATCTGTGTATATTGAACTACTCTTCATGTGTATCAGCCATTTGAGCTGGTTATGGAAAAATCTGGAGTGAAAACAAGGTCTTCAGAGCAGGCAATGGTACCTGTTGAAGCATATATCTCGATGGTTACAGGGAGCTCCTTAGAGGAGGATTCAGAGACAGATGACCAGTCCTATATCCCACCTGAGGTGTATGCTCTAAGTTGCAATGTTTATATTTCTCATATGATGCATATGGTGTCTTGCATTGCTTAGTTTAGACATCATATGCACAATATTGAATTCTATTTGCTTAGTTTAGAGATCATACATGCGAGTGCCAGCTGCTTAGTATATGAATCAATTATGTCAATTATATCATGCCATCCTGTATACTTAGACAACATGTATGTGAATTATTTCATCCCAACCTATTTTAGAAAGACATCATATAGTTTTGTCATGTCATCCTGTTTAGGTACTCATCATATGTTGAATTATGCCATTATATCCTGTTAAGTTATCCATCATATATCTGAAACTGTGTCATGCTATCCTGTTTAGTTAGGCATCATATATGTGAAATTGTGTCATGCTGTCCTGTTTGGTTAGACAACATATATGTGAATTACCACATCTGTCTATCATACAATGTCTGTACGTTCAATTTCTTTTCTTGTTTATCGGCCATTTGAATTGGAGGGGGTGATGGCAGTATCTAAGGGAGCAAAAACCCGTTCTTCACAAAAGACAGTGCTACCCGTCGATGCAGATAGAACCATGGTTGTACTGGCCCACAAACTAGCCCCACCACACATAATTGAGACTCTTCCAGATTGCACACTTACACCGTTGGGCAGAGAACCAGCTACAACCCATCTAACCGCAACCCCAGCGGATAGTAACCCACTTATAGTTGACAAAGCACCATGTCCACCATAGAGTACCCCCACACGAGCAGTTTGTAAAGCTACTGCAGTGCCCAAAGCACGAAGACCACCACAGCTAACCCAAACTCCACGTTTAAAGCAGAAGAGCAACTGTTCTCAGGTCAGATTCTGTAGCTATGGTCCATACTCCTTTGCTGTTGCATCACTGTATTTACTCATACCAACTACTTTCGAATTTGAAGGATCCAATTGAAACTCCAATGGCGCAATAGGTATGTTTTAAACCTATTTCTTTAACTAGATTGCTGTTCTAACTTGTTGCTCTATGTTGATTTCAGTTTAAGTTGTATAAACAGTTATGTTCTCATGTGATGCACATTACAAGTGCTGCCAATGCTGTGTAGTTTCTCACACTTATATTCTGTCTATGCTGCTGTGTCTTAAAAATATATGAGTTGAACTGTGTCTCTATCTTGATTAGGGAACATAAACTAGAATGATATGGACAATACAGTGACCATAGTACATAGATATATGTTTGTTTCATGCTGTTATCCTGTCCACCTTACTACTGAACCGGTTTACCAAAATGAGTTTCGTATACTACAAGCTAAACCTGTGATGTGTCTGCTTGTTTCTCTTGTAGTATGCAAACAGAATATTGGAGAAGAGCACCCCACTATGCAATGGTAGAGAAAGTATTGCAGATAAGGTTCAAGATAGTGAGACAACCCTGTTGGTCTCCAAGAAAGGTGATAAAAACGATCTTGTAGAGAGTGAGAAAACCCCACAGTCCTGCGTTAATGTAGTGTTCGAGTTACTGGCCAGTACCGCTGGCACAAGCTCTTCGAACTCGCTGCCTGAATCACTTCGGCTTCTTCAGTCTCAGCTACAAGCTGAAAGGCATCAGTCAGCTGTGCTGCGGCAAGAAGCCGAAGGACTGAGGAAGTACCTGCAGAATTCAGATGCGTACTTTCTTGTGCAACAACAAGCGTTGGAGGATTTAAGCGCCAAACAAGAGAAAGTTAATAAGCTTGCTAAGCATCTTGCCAGCATTATGGGTACCCAGGATATTGTTTCTTGAACTCTTCTGAAGTGGTTTCAGTTCTGGACTTGTTTTGATGCGGCGTTTATATGCTGCTTTGTTCCCTATATTTGCACTGGTGGCGAACTTTGATGCCCAGTGGATGTAATATGTGTAATAGCCGTGATACCCTAGCATAAGTTGCTTGCTTATTTATTTCCTTGTTGTCTTGTTTATTTGTTTGCTTGTAGTCAGTGCAGTTCTTTTTCCGCGGTTTGCTAGTGGCTGCAATAACCTGTTTTTTAAAACTAGGCCACAATAACCATGGGCTAATATTTACTGTAGTGACACTGGGCCTCTTACGGGCCGTAGAAACAGTGGGCCTTCTACGGGCCATAGAAACAGTAGGCCTTCTACGGGCCGTAGAAACAATGGGCCTTCTACGGGCCGTATCATCAATGGGCCTTATACGGGCCGTATGATCGATTGGCCAAACATGGGCCAATAACAGGCCGCATTATGGCCGTAAACGGGCTAGAATTGGAATCGTCCGTTCATGGGCCGACCATAACGGGCCATCGTTAATAGGCTGTATTTGATGATGCTATGAAAACGGCCCAACGTATTAACGGACCACAAACGGGCCGACTGTAACCACAGGCTGAATTTGGCCCACAAGCAGAAAATGACAGTAACGGGCCGTAAGTAAACGAATGCTGGAAATGAGCCCAAGAATAAATGGGCTTTGAGAAGGCCGAAAGATAACATGGGCTGGAAACGGCCCAACGGAATAACGGGCCGTTAATGGGTATAAAGTGATACACTGTTCATTACGGGCCAGTTTCACCACGGGCCGTTAATGGGTGTAAAGTGATACACTGTTCATTACGGGCCAGTTTCACCACGGGCCGTTAATAGGCCAAGAGTTACATAGGGCCTCATATGGGCCGAAAGACGTCATGGGCCATACATGGGCCAGAAGTGAAAACGGGCTGGAATCATATTGGATGGCCCAGATGACGCTACTGGGCCTAATTCGGATAGGGCGTAACGGGCCTTGGGTTAGCGGGCTGTAAATGGGCTATATGCGAACATGCCGTTAACAGGCTTTCCATGGGCCGGCCCGCCACCTTTTGACCAAGTCAAACGGGCCGGCCTTTTCACAGGAATGGGCCTCTGTTGGGCCGTGCCACGTGTCGACGTATCATAGGCGCCTTCTGTCCAATGAGTGGATGACATCTGTCCCAACGATGAGCCGACACGTGTTTCCTCCAGCCAATGATGATTTGACACTAGCCCGGGGGGTAAAATAAGATGACCCTCGGGAGCGCGACTCCCAAGGGAGAAAAGGCTAGGTGAGGCAAATGTAAAACCAAGGTTGGGCCTTGCTGGAGGAGTTTTATTCAAAGCGAACTATCAAGGGGTTCCCATAACACCCAACCGCGTTAGGAATGTAAAATCAAGGAACATAACACCGATGTGACGGAAACTAGGGCGGCAAGAGTGGAACAAAACACCAGGCATAAGGCCGAGCCTGCCACCCTTTACCAAGTATATAGATGCATTAATTAAATAACAGATATTGTGATATCCCAACATAAACATAATCCAACACGGAGCAATCTTCATCTTCACCTGTACAAGCGCTATAAGAGGGGCTGAGCAAAGCGGTAACATAGCCAAACAACGGTTTGCTAGGAAGGGTGAAATAAAGGTTAGAGGCTATCATGGCAATTTGGTAGGCTTGAAAAGCAAGTGATAGGTAGCGCAGCATAGCGATAGAACAAAGCAACTAGCATAGCAATGATAGTAGTGAGATCCAGGGTAACGGTCATCTTGCCTGAAATCCTGCTAGGAAGAAGAACGAGTCCATGTAGAAGATGAAGCCACGAAGACGAACCAAGCGTAGACGAACGAATCCTCACGATCGCAACGAAACAGGAACTATCGAGTAGAAGCACAACCGGAAAGAAGCAAACAACAAAGTAAACACACAACACATAACCAAACATGATGCTCAACCAAGTATGATGCATGACAAGGCTATATGATGCTACTCATGGCAAGAGATGATGCATACAAGAGCAACACATCAAAGCAAGTTTCAATGAGGCCGGAAACAACATATAACAATTCCAGTAAGTCCTCATATGCATGTTTCGAAATTGGTCCAGATCTGATTAGAACACAATGTTGAAGTTGTTAAACAGAAATTTAAGATGCAACAAGATGATCTACACGAAATCCAGTCAAGTTACATATAAAGTTCATTAGATTCAGAGCTACGGCCTAGAAGATATGAGCAACACAAGATAAACATGGCATTGATGCAAAATGCATTCAAACATCAAGCAAACACCTCAAAACAAGGATGCAACATGATAAGATGAAACTACATGCAACTCTAAGCAAGTTTCATATAGAGCACACTCAAAACGGAGCAACGGTGCAACACACACACTCCAAACAAGATATAACAACGATCTGTCCAAAACAGCAACTAGGCATCTTGCAAGTATCAAAACAACATGCTACAGCATCTCAACATGATAACAAAAGGCATGGACATGATTTACAGGTAAAGCATGACAAAACATGAACACTGAGCTATCTCCAGAAATCAATGCAACATTCTCAAAAGGACATGGCAAGATTACAACTAATAACAGTTTCACAGACTTAGCAGAAAATCAATGGACATGGCAGAAATAACATCAGGTTGCAAAGTTTAGATCTATGAAACAACATGCTACAGGAATATATCATAGCAAACAAAGATATGGCATGAATCTACTAATAGCATAGAACAAAAGTCCCTTACTGATCACGAGCCAAAAAGGTACAGAAGATATGATGGAACCCATGTAAACATAGCAAGTTTCATAAATAGATTCAGACTTGGCAGAAAAACTGAGCATGGCATAAACAGAATTATGAAGGCATCTTTGCGAGCTCAAATCACACATCAAAAAGCATTTCATGGCATGTGAAGGCATCCAACAGTAAGATGGCATAATTATGAAGCTAAACATGGCAAGAGCAAGTTCATAGGGTACATGTATCACTAGAAAAAGATATGGCAAAACTGAACTTCATGTTAATAGGCTGACAGCAACATTATTTAGCAAGTTTGGAGCATGATAACTACAAGCTACGGCAGGCTATAAATGCAACCAAGGGAATGTATGGATAGAACATAATCTGTGTAACAAAACATCCTTAGTGAACATCTCCATATTATGCATAGAACTCATGGTGACAGCAGGTTTACATGGCATCACAATGATACAGATACAGACTTAGCAGAAATGACTAAGTCACAAAAATCAGCAACATCATGAAGGCTACTTTGCATGCTTGTGCTAGTCACCACATAGATCAGAAAAATACAAGACAAGCACCTTTGTAAAGATGGCATGATGTAGTTCATAACACATGTAGAGCTCATGCTCATAGGATACACACACAAAATGCAATGAAAAAGACAAATCACCAAGTTCTGTTAACAGATAGCAGTTAACATCATATAGCACTCTTGCAATGATGATTAGGGCATCAAGATGAACTCAAACAAGCATGGCAAAGTGGAACAAAATGAAGAGAATCTCATGATGAACATATTGATATATAATACATGCAAAACTAAGCAACGAGCATGAAGCTATGCCAGGTCAAATATGCACACATAATGATAAAATCTCAGGGACTTGGCAGATTTTTACCCTCGCGAAAAGTCAACGCGGGAGGAGACCGAGCGGGACGGAGGGATCCGGGTCGCGGGACGGCGTTTGGTTGGTGGTGGTGGGGGATCTGGTCCAGGAAGAACTCCGGCGAGGAGCGAGGAGGTCCGGAGGAGCTCGAGGTGGCCGGAGAAGCTCGGGGCCGGCCGGATCCGGTCAGGCCCAACCGGATCCGCGGCGAGGCAGCGGCGCACGGCGCGGGAGGCGCGGC
>NC_057805.1:326427699-326444603 GCF_018294505.1 Triticum aestivum
GCTGGATGAACAGTAGACGGTGGAGGGGTGCCCGTGGAGGGGTGGTTGAACAGGACCCCGTGGTGTGGAGGGCTGGATGAACAGTAGACGGTGGAGGGGTGGTTGAACAGTAGCCGGTGGAGTAGCGCGCGGTGGAGGCTGGATGAACAGGAGCCCGTGGAGGCTGGAGGAGGTCGACGGTGGAGATGAACAGTATCCCGTGGAGTCCCGTTTTGCGGTACGCCACACCCCTCCCGATGAACAGGACCCCCGTTTCAACCGTAGGAGGTCTGTTTCGTCCGTTTTGCGGTACGCCACACCCCTCCCGATCAACAGGACCCCCGTTTCGACCGTAGGAGGTCTGTTTCCTCCGTTTTGCGGTACGCCACACCCCTCCCAATCAACAGGACCCCAGTTTCGACCGTAGGAGGTCCGTTTCCTCCGTTCTGCGGTACGCCAGGCCTCGTTTCCATTGCATGTTCCGTCCAAGCCCTCCCGATGAACACGACCACGCATTCCGTTCTGACCCAGCCGGTTGGCTCCCACGCGTTCCATTGCCTCCCGATGAACACGACGCATTCCGTTGCCTCCCCATGAACACGACACATTCCGTTGCCTCCCCATGAACATGACGCATTCCGTTGCCTCCCCATGAACACGACGACGACGCTGTTTCTCCGTTCCGACCCAGCCATGTACACGAGCCCTGGTCGTACATATGCGCGAGTAGGCGTTCGAGACCCCGCCCGTATGTACACATACGTGGCCGTATTTTCTTTCTTGCACCCTGGCCGCTGTACGTACGTGTACATGCAACGTGCGCGCCTCTACTATGACACGTACGCGCCTCTACTACGACACGTGCGCGCCTCTACATCCACCAGTATATATGTACATACACGTTCGCGGCCAGAATGACAACGCTACGTACGCTTCAACTAGGTGGGTCCCGACTGTCAGGCACTTCCTTGCGTGCGAAGATGTAGCTGGTGGGTCCCACCAGTCAGGGGGGCGAATCGTTTTGTTTTTTTCTTGCCCGGACGCACTTCCTTGCGTGCGAAGGTGTAGCTGGTGGGTCCTAGTAGTCAGGGGGAAACGTTTTTTTCATGAAATACGGTGGCCCGTCCGGTGGGTCCCCGCTGTCAGGTGGAGGAATAATTATTTTGCACGTAATAAGGAGGCACTTCCTTGCTGCGGCCATGGACCCAGCTGTCAGCCTCTCCACGTACAGTCCACGTCCGATGGAAGCCGTTCCATGACCACGTTGACCACGCCGCGCCGAGAGCACCAGGGCGGTGGACGACGGCGAGGCCTAGGAAGGGGACGACGCGGAGCCGGGGAAGAAGCGGCAGTGGATGCCCATGCATAGAGGAGTACGAGGGTTCACTGGTTCGCTGCGGTGTGAGGCTACCGTCGCCGCAGAATAACAGGGGGTGTGGGTGAGTAGAGGGATGGCCTGGCTAGCGGTGGGAGTAGTAGGGGGTGGTGAGGCCTCCGCCGCATCGCAGCCGGCCACGGGAGGCAGGAGCACGAGGCACGATCGGCGCTGGCTTGGGCGGCTGGAGCAAGAAGACCAGAGGTTGAAGAAGCACTACGGCCGTTTGATGGACATCGTACGGTCACTGGAGCTAGAATCGTGCATATTGACTAAGTTGACAAAGCCCTCCGTCCCCGTCAACTTAGTAGGCCCACAAGTCAGCCTGCCGCTATACTGGGTCCCAGCTAACAGGGGGAGTAATCATTTTTTTTGTGTGTAATAAGGAGGCACTTCCTTGCGTGCGAAGATATAGCTGGTGGGTCCGAGCTATCAGCGGCGGTAACGTTTTTTTCACGAAATACAGAGGCCCTTTCGGTGGGTCCCTGATGTCAGGTGGAGGAATCATTATTTTGCGCATAATAAGGAGGCATTTCCTTGCGTGCGGCCGTGGACCCAGATGTCCGCCTCTCCACGTACAGTCCACTTCACATGCATGTCGGTCATTGACCACGTTGACCAGGCCGCGCCGAGAGCACCTGGGCGGTGGACGACGGCGAGGCCTAGGAAGGGAACGGCACGGAGGCAGGGAAGACTCGGCAGCTGTTTCCCACGCGGAGGGGAGTACGACTGTACGAGGGTGTACTGGTTCGTCTGCCGTCGCCGGAGAATAACAGCAGGTGTGGGTGAGTAGAGGGATGGCTAGGCCAGCGATGGGAGTATGGTGGGGCGGTGAGGCCCGCGCGGCAGCAGAGCCGGCCGCGGGGAGGAGGGAGCAGGCAGTCCCGTCGGCGCTTGTTTGAGCGGCTGGAGCAGGAAGAGCAGAGATTGAAGAAGCACGACGGTCGTTGGATGGCCATCCAACAGTCACTGCTTGTGCGTCAACCTTTTTTTAGGAAAGCCTCAAATCTGTGGAAAACATCATACAATCCATCTGCCATTATTTCTAATAATTTACAGCCCATTTGCTAATTATTAAGGTTTTTTTGGAGCCCATATTCTTTTTGTTAGCATTACAGCCCATATTGTGGCCACGGTTAAAAAATTATACGAAATTTTGCATATTTCGGTGCAGTCCGAACTGTTTTTAATCCCGAAATTTCGACTCACATTCAAACTGATTTTAAAAATAAATGTATATCAATATAAAATCCAACAAATTCTCCACGCATAAAAATTAATGTAATTTAAAATCTCGAAATGAAAAAAAAGATATTTGAAACTAATTGTCGGTTTGATGTGTTTTAAAAATGTACAACCCATTTCTCATTACTGATGGGCCATTTTCTCGGCCAGCCGAATGAAAGCTCTCCTCGTCTTGAAAGATTTGCAGCCCAACAGGCCTGACAAAGCGACTTACTTGGCAAATCACAAAAAAACTGGGCTGTGGCCGTGGACCCAGTTGTCAGCCTCTCCACGTACAATACTCTTCCGATGGAAGTCATTCCTTGGCCACGCCGCGCGGAGAGCACCGCGGCGGTGGATGACGGCGAGGCCGAGGAAGGGGACGACGCGGAGCCGGGGAAGACGCGGCAGTGGAAGCCCGCGCGGAGAGGAGTACGAGGGTTCACTGGTTCGGCTGCAGTGTGAGGCTGTCGTCACCACAGGGCCTGGCCAGCGGTGGGAATAGTAGGGGGCGGTGGGGCCTCCGCGGCAGCACAGCCGGCCACGGGAGGCAGGAGCATGCGGCATGACCGGCGTTGCTTTGGGCGGCTGGAGCAAGAAGACCAGATGTTGAAGAAGCACTACGGCCGTTGGATGGACATCGTACGGTCACTGGAGCTAGAATCGTTCATATTGACTAAGTTGACAAAGCCCTCCATCCCCGTCAACTTAGTAGGCCCACAAGTCAGCCTCCCACCATGGTGGGTCCCAGCTAGCAGGGGGAGTATTCATTTTTCTGTGCGTAATAAGGACGCACTTCCAGTGGGTCCGAGCTGACAGCGGGGGGAACGTTTTTTTCACGAAATACGGTGGTCCGTCTGGTGGGTCCCAGCAGTCAGGGGCAAACGTTTTTTCGCAAAATACGATGGCCTGTCCGGTGGGTCCCAGCAGTCAGGGGGGAAACGTTTTTTCCGCGAAATACTGGTGGCCCGTCCGGTGGGTCCCTGCTGTCAGGTGGAGGAATAATTATTTTGTGCGTAATAAGGAGGCACTTCCTTGCGGCTGCCGTGGACCCAGCTGTCAGCCTCTCCACGTACAGTACTCTTCCGATGGAAGCCGGTCGTTGACCACATTGACCACGCCGCGCCGAGAGCACCACGGCGGTGGACGACGGCGAGGCCTAGGAAGGGGACGACGCGGAGCCGGGGAAGACGCGGCAGTGGATGCCCACACGGAGAGGAGTACGAGGGTTCACTGGTTCGGCTGTGGTGTGAGGCTGCCGTCGCCGCAGAATAACAGGGGGAGTGGGTGAGTGGAGGGATTGCCTGGCCAGCGGTGGGAGTAGTATGGGGACGGTGAGGCCTCCGCGGCAGCACAGCCGGCCACGGGAGGCAGGAGCATGCGGCACGACCGGCGCTGCTTTGGGCGGCTGGGACAAGAAGACCAGAGGTTGAAGAAGCACTACGGCCGTTGGATGGACATCGTTGACCACGCCGCGCCGAGAGCACCAGGGCGGTGGACGACGGCGAGGCCTACGAAGGGAACGACATGGAGCCGGGGAAGACACGGCAGTGGCTGCCCACGCGGTGGAGAGTACGAGGGTTGACTGGTTCGGCTGCCGTCGCCGGAAAATAACAGGAGGTGTGGGTGAGTAGAGGGATAGACAGGCCAGGGATGCGAGTATGATGGGGCCGTGAGGCCTTCCCGGCAGCACTGCCGGCCACGGGAGGCGGGAGCAGGCGGTTCCGACGGCGCTGGTTTGGGCGGCTGGGGTAGGAAGATCAGAGACTGAAGAAGCACGATTGCCAATAGATTGACATCTAACGGTCTGACGCTGGTAGAGTCGATTGTTGACTAAGTTTCTTTTTGGAGAAACCTTGTGTACGCATGCGCTTAGTAGGCCCACAACTCAGCCTCCAAATCTGTGGCAGACAACATAAAGCCCATTTGCTATTTTTTATAATTTGCAGCCCATTTGCTAATTCTTAAGTAATTTATTACAGCCCATTTTCTGCCCAGGACCACGGTCAAAAAGTTCAACCTTATTTTGCATATTTCGGTGGAGTCCGAACTGTTGTAATCCCGAAATGATAAACATTTTTAAGAACTTATTGATTTGCCAAAAAAATCGTTTTGTTTTTGTAAGCAAATAAGACATGGGACAATTGAGTTGGTTTAAGGGAAAACCAGTTGTAAAAAAATCAGCACTGGGTGGGAAAAAACAAAAATAAGGATGTAAATAAGAAAAGGGAATTTTATGTGTTTTCAATATAATGATACGTGTATATGAACTAGTAAAACTATAGGTAGAGATTAGAAAACGGATGTAAGACATGCGTTTCAAGAGGAAAATAGAACTGGGCTGTGTGTTTGATTCAGTAAAAAAACTGCATGCGGATGTTGTAAGACAAAATATAACTAACGCTGGCGGGCCAGAGGCCAGTAGATACCTGCTGGATCTTTGTGCCCCGTTGTCGTCATGGGTTGGGCCTGTTAAAAACAAAACCAACCCTGGGCAGTCTACAGCCCAGCTGAAACTTGCTCGACTTGAAAAAACAATATATGTGCTCAATAAATGAGAGAATTCTGCAAGTACAGACTGATAACTGGGATGCAGCATGGATATTGTTTTTTTATCATGATAATAAGTGCATGCACTTGTTTCGAAAAAATTGGAGAACTGGGAATTCGAACGGCGGGTGCTTATGCTACCCATCAAATAAAAATCAGGTGCCTGAAAATTCATTTCGAAACAAATGATTCAGCTTTATATCCACGTCGACCCTCGGCATGATGGTTGGAAGCAAATGCAAGTTCATACCAAAAGATCGTTAACAACAATACCAACTTGCGGACGACAAGGTAGTACAACTACCAATACCAAACTAACTTATAATCTTTTTACTCCTGGCCCTAGTGTTCGTCTGGTAGAAAATCTTGCAGAGGACCAGCTCCCGCTCCTTCTCTTGCTCCAGGTCCCCGAGGTGGTACTGGTGCATCACCCAGTTGGTCCTCTGCTGGTCGAAGTTCTTGTTAGTGTGCAGCACCAGAACCTTTTTGCTGCCCGTCTTGCTGGCCGTTGACCATCACCGGCAAGGTATTGCCGGTCTTGTGCCACATCGCGTGCATGCCGCACTCCGATTGTATCTTGCGACGCGTCCACGTGCCCCTTTTGAATGCCCTGGAATTGCGCTGGAAGAAATGCTTCCTTAGGCCACTCAGTGTGATACCTGCAGTATTGTGGAATACATGTTTTAGTGTACCTAGTTGGCATTTTCATAACATCTTTGGCATGTTGCAGTCACTTGTTTCACTTTTTATTAACTGTCAAATTGTAATTGCTTCACCAGTTCTGCGTCTAAAAAGAAAAATAGAGCTATAAACAAAGGAATATGTTTGTGCAAGTAGACGGCCGATCGGTGTCTTACCTGGAAGTTTCTCAGGTTGGGTGTAGCATATGCCGTGCTCGCTGTCGATGGTTGGTATGAACAAATCGATGAGAGACTGAAATCTCACGCTGTCAGCACTAACTTTGGCCTCAAGGTGCTCGATCAGCTCTTGATCCGTGGGATCAAACTTGACGCCAGCCGGCAGCACCGGCCAATCCTTCTTCGACTTGCATCGGTAATTCCAGTTATATGGTACTCAATGTATGATCAATCGACTGTTTTAAGTGAATGATGAAAGATTTCGACAGATAAGTGGTACTCAAAATCTGAAGTCCAGAATACCCGAACACGCCGCCGGGATTCTTGTGTCACCTCACGCGCAGCGTGTTGTCACGTCAAGCCAATGTGTGGACATGATGAATAATTTGACTGACGTATACTAGTACTTCTACTGTACTACTTACTAGTCGTATTTAGTGTCACAATTTATACATAGGTTTAACTAACAAGTACACACTTGAAGCCTAACTGATATATATATGGCTTCTGCACAGCATCTCCATCATCATTATCAGTACATCCTACGCAGGTGAGTTAGGATGCACTTGATCCCAGGAAGGTATCTATCCTTCAAACCAGAGGAGTGCTTCAAACTAACAACAGTACACAATATCCAACAAAATAGGGTCGTGCTACAGTAGCAGAATACATGGC
This sequence comes from Triticum aestivum, assembly GCF_018294505.1. Taxonomy (NCBI): domain Eukaryota; kingdom Viridiplantae; phylum Streptophyta; class Magnoliopsida; order Poales; family Poaceae; genus Triticum; species Triticum aestivum. Next base: position 326,434,360 of record NC_057805.1, read on the forward strand.
TCAGTCTAGATATCAGCATGAATCAAGTTGTGCATATTTGCTGTTGGCATGAACCACATCGCCGGATGTTGGGTTTGCAAAAGCCATCCATCGCATGGAAGCTTGATGCCTTTCAGACACTGAAGATTATCTGGCAACAAGCTGTGTCGACGAATCTCTGGATATGGTGATTCATGAAACCCATGGTATGATGTGTAAACATAGCCCCCCTTCGCGAATGGAAGTTGCATAGCACAGTAATCATCGCCAGTGATATGATCGATGATTGGTTGGATGATCGGATAATTGAGCCCGAGGAACAAGGCGTGGTTGCTGAGGCTGTAGACCCGCCTCCAGTTGAATACGCCTGGCCCAACGGAGCTGGGATCTTTCTCGAACATGAAGCAACCATAGCCATCAATGTCACGAACGCCCCACGCATTGTACTGCATGTGGTTTGATGTAATGGTTTGGTCAATTTGGTACGTGCGAATGAGCATCAAATGACCGCCGTCAGCTGAACGAGCGATAAACCACCACCCATCGGCTGGTATGATTCCAGGTCCTAGAATCATGAAGGCCAGCGCATTTGCGTCTGCTGCAACAATTCAAATTGGAGACCAAAAGGACAAAAATAAACAATCATGTTCAGAGTATGTGTGGAATTAAGATTATTATAACAGTGACACATATTATAGACAGAGAATTGCAATGCCGTGGTCATAATCATACCCCAAGTTAAAAAATAAGCCAATGGCTTTCATATTCTAGCAATATGTCATGGTTCAAACATCATGTAACAATGAGAGGAAAACAACTATGACAGCGCCTACTCATATTCTACCATAGCACTTACTACTACTGTTCTCATATCAACTCTAAGCAATAACATGCGTTGTTATAAAAATCTTGTAAACGAGAGTAACATATAGCAATCATGATGTTATGCTCATAATATGTAATCCATGTAGTCTTCTGATGGTGTGGGCACTCCGCAGATTACAACTTTCTGCAAACAGAGGTCGAGCCAAAAGCTTGACGCGTCTCGTGCGTAGTAGGCAGGAGTGTCCGGCGGGCCGCGAGGCTCGATGGCGGCGGTATCCAGTGATGGAAGGGTGATCTCTCGCTGGGTGTAGATATCCATGAGACGCCATGGACTACCAGTGTGGTGGATGAGGACGATCCAGTTGGCCTTCATGCCCGCCCAGTAGTGGCCGCGCATGAAGGACAGGTGGACGGGTAGTGGTAGCATGTCGAGGGGAACCACGGCAACCTCCGTAGGTTCGTCAAGTCGGTGTCTGGGCCACCTGCGAGGATCGGGCATCAGCAAGCAGGGTGTCTTGAAAAGAGCCGTCCGGTTGCAGATGAGTAGACGGTACAAAGACACCGAGCATGCGGCCAGACGGACGGTGCTGAGTAGGTCCATACGACTACAGATCTGCTCCAAGAGAACATCGGGGAGGGAATTCCAATCGCGGCTCTGCGTGTCAGTCGGTTCTGCCATTGGGGTTTTTGGTGCCTGCGAGCCAGTGGGGAAGTGGATTCGGGCGGGCGAGCGAAGAAGCTTCCCCTCGTGTGGCCGAGCAGTGAGCGGGGGGATATGGTACGCGCGAGCTACCAAGGAATATGGCGCGGGCGGGCGAGCAGTGAGCGGGGGTAAATGGTGTGCGGCCAACGATGGGGAAGAGAGGAGGAAGAAGAAGAGAGGAGGAAGAAGAAGAGAGGAGGAAGAAGAGTGGAAGACGGGGAAGAAAGTGCATTCAATCTCAATTCTACTAGTACTACTACCAGGATATACCATCCTTCGGAGTGTAAATAGTTACACCGATGACATGTGGGTCTACCACAACAGGGCCCATATGTCAGTTAATGGAGGACAGAGGTGCGTAGGCGTATTTGCGGAAGCGTGCTCTACTGGCAAACATGATGATAGTACTGGGTAAGGCTGATTTAGTAACACCAACACGCTGGTTCAGCTTATTAATTACGTGTCCCATCTGCTGCAGCGTGTATTGTCACTTCACTGCGAAGACTAGTTGAATAGTTCTCTCTGACAGAGATGGGGAATAATGGATCGCGAGGACTTCCTTTCTACAGTATCCCGATGCCTCTACGCTCACTTCACTCATTTTGCTCCGTACCTAGTCACTTTTTGAAATCTGTAGAAAGACAAATACTCCGTATTTGGGAACAGAGGGAGGCTTTTACTCTGTACTATTTGGGAACAGAGGGAGTATCACCATATGGAGGGAATAGAGGAAGCTTGAAATATGAACATGTCAATGAGAGGGAGTAAGCCCCATGCATGCATGCATGCAACATGCAACACTCACACGTACACATGGACGCACGCAACACTCACGCACCCATGCGGCACAGAGCACACGACGCAACACACACGCTCACGCTCAAGTGCTCAACCTACTCCCTACGTCCGTGAAAGACTGTACATTTAGAGATTTACACATGGACCAGGGCATAATTAATGCCCAAAAGTAGCAGACTTATGTGTGCATGTGACCATTGAGATAAGAAGATTAAATGAAGGCCGTTGCATGCTGTAATTAAGGATAGACATGTAGCCTATACCTACAGCACAAGTTGGTGCATTAGTCAATCAATATCGATTTAGATTAAAGGCTAAATGCATTGGAAGTGTAGATGTACATCATGTACTACACTCTTTGTTTTATAGACGATGTACACTCTTTGTTGGAAGACCGAGGGAGGACACGTGCATGCACTCACATACACAGCCAGGGCGGTTCGCGCGCAAGGGTTGGACTCGTGCCGCGCCTGCGTAAAGTTTTGTTTAACTGATTTCTTTGCTCTGCCAACTGACAGGTGGGACCCAGAAACTAGGTGACAATTTAACCAGTCAACAAAGTGCCACGTCGACTATGTGGTCGGTCAGTAGGGTGCAATACGGTGATCTACGATGAGCTAGTGATCGTATAATCGCCGCAAAACTATATGTAGTGACCGTAAAGAGCGTATTGTTACATACATTGACCGCCAGTGTATTTTTCTTGTTTCAAATTAAGCCATAATAATCGGAAAGGACGCAGTATGGACTACTACTACTAGTACTGCTTTGATGTGTCCCGTCAACTCGCCGAACGAGGAGAAGCTTGCTTACTATGCCTCTCCCTCGCCCACGCGCGCGGTGGTTCGCAGGACGAGGAGAGGGTTTTGACTACAACGCCCTCTCCCTCTCCCTCGCCCTCGCCCTCGCGGTGGACGTGCAGCAGTTCAATCGGTGTCAGATTGCCAGAAGCATATTGTACTGTAGTATCATCATTGTTGGACCTTCCGAAGAGGCGAAGAGCCAAGTGCAAGGTTCACACAAGTACGAACTGTTGAACCTCCCGAAGAGGCAAAGAGCTAAGCGCAAGGTTTTATAGGAGTTGTCGTCCTAGTAGGAGTGTACTACAACTATAGAGAACGATGCTACTGTATGATGCCGCCACGTCACGTATATCCAAAGCTGTGCCACCTTTTTTTCTCAAAGAGCGTGTTGGAGCCCGTGCAACAACCACACAAGTTGCACGTACACATAACACATTTACTAGTAATAAATTCTAAAGGACAAATGCCAGTATGCCACACAAGTTCATCTCCAATTCATGTGATAAATTTGTGCACGACTAGTCTACATATATTCACAGCGCTACCGTTCACAATTACCGTACTCCACTTACACGTTATAGATGGGCTACATGTCCTCCTCCAGGTTCCAGTCCCAGGTGTTCTTCATGGATGGCACGATCCATAGCGGTGGGCAACGGGAATCATTGTCACGGCTTTCTAGTCCGGTTCCACACGATGGAGACTCATCCAAGCTGAAGCGGCATAAATCAGGGATAGCGTGTCCCAGCATGACGTTCATCCGGCGGTGCGCACTGAAGACACAACCATGCTTCATGAACGGCAGGCCTTCCGTGTCGTGCACGGAAGGTGGCATCCGCTTCACAATGGGGTAGCTGTCCCCGATGAAAAGCGAGTACTCTCCAAGAGTGTTCCTCGGCACCCACGTAGCATCACGGGGGTCGAACTCGGCGCCGTTCATCTGGTACACGCGGCATCCCAGATCTGGACACATGGTGACGTACATAGTCAAGGTCCATGCATAATAATGTTGTGCTTAAATATGGCGGTCAGTAATACTGTGCAGCAAATAGTACTACTCCGGTATAGAGGAAGTAAAATAACCGGCTTATTATATATAGCCACTCTTGGCTACATGGATGAGATAGTAAGACATGGAAAAACAAAAATGGTGGCAGCTAGTGGGTTCAAGCCTTCAAGGGCCTAGCTAGCTATACGCGTCCTCCAATGTAAAAAGTACTCCTACTAGTACTACAAAGTATACTACTAGTACAATAATGAAAGAGAAGGTGAGAGGGTTAAAAATGGAATACATGGGTAGATGGTGACGGTCCGATCGTGGTAGATTGTGTGACCATGTTGCACATCAGTGGTACCATGGGTAACGACTGCTAAGATAGTTGATCCCAATATGCCAAAGTCAGCTACAAGCTTCCAGGTTAGACTGAATCGTGGATGCAAATGCACATCCAGGATCGACGATCTTATTTTGATCGGGGGATGACTGGTCCCTGCAAAATAATGGACTACCGTTAGGGATGCAAATGATGATTTGTGCATTCCGTTTGTAATCTCCCGTACCGTAGGATGGCAACCAGATGAAACAAGTCCCCTGGCTTGTCACCGCGAAGATGCGGCCTAGATGGCGCACGGCGTCTTCGAACGTGTAGGGGTACAAATATGCCGCCGCCAACATGCACCAGCCTCTGCCGTTACTGCCTCTTCCATTGATGGCAATCCTTATGTCGAACACCGCGATGAGATAGTAGTTGTCGTAGCCGCGTCGCTTTGTCGGCGGGTTCGCAATTGCTATCATCTTCAATATCATGTAGGCATCATCATACGTATTCAAGCCCAGCCAGGCCGGAAGGCCGATCCCAATGGTGGAGAAGGGGTCTACCGGAACGGCGGCACTGCTGTGGATGTTGTGCAAAATGATGGCGGTATCCGGCCGGAGGTATGCAAGCCAATCTTCGTTGGCACCGACCCAGACCTATATATAAGACGGTGGGCAGCGGAGAAATTACGGGATGGAAATGGAATAACTAAGTACTACATGATCAAACTCCATTACTGACCTGCTCATCGGACAAAACCCGACTACCTCTCAACGTCGGCAACTCTAGCAGAGTCAATGTGCAACCATGGCCAGGGAGCGGTGGACTGTTCGAAGGATTGTCCCATAGAAGAACCTTCTCCTCGAGGACGCATGGAATACCAACAAGCATGGCCTTTTCCCAAGCCTGTTTAAGCAGCGTCTTGAAAAAGTTGGTGCAGGAAGCACCGAGTCTTGCGGCGGTGAGGACGTCGGAGCAGCATGCGATTTCTCCCAGAGGATCGTCGTCCAAGGTCTCCCAGCCCCGACGAGGAGGAGAACCGCCTGGCGAATCCATGGGTGCAGCAACGAACTGCCTTCTCTTCGGGGGGAGGGGAACTGGCGAGGAGGAGATAAGAGCATAGTAACCGCAGGGCCTCGTCCCTTCCAATTGTAGATCGTTCCTCAGCGAAGGGGTGAGGCTATTATTTACTACTAGTACTAGCATTATGGAACGTTATGGGATTGCATTATACTGTAAGTAATAGCACTAGTAAGAAATTTTTGGCACTAGGTAGTAGTTTTTGGCGTGGATTAAGAAATTTTGGGTATGTTTTTGCCATTTTTTGTACACGCCAACTAGTGTCAAAAAACGTCTTACATTATGTGACGGAGGAGTACGTACTCGTACTATAGCAGTACTAGTACTACTTTTCTCAACTAGTAGTGCGATGTACTGTACTTCTAGTCTAGTCTAGTATAGTGCACCAGTTTTGAACTCTTGAATCTCGGGGCCAAGGAGCTACAGTTGGAAGTGGAGGGTACTACTGTTCTCTAGAACCATCGTTGTACTATCAATGCAGGGGAAGTACACCTGCGTAGTGGCCTAGTGGGTACTCTCGGTGCTCTATCCAGCCGCTCCTCTCACGTAGCTGGCCTACTCAGCCACTCCTCTCACGCACACACTAGCAGCCTGTTTATCAGCGATGGTTACTGCGGGGGCAGAACATTTGAGTTATTTGATACAGCGAGACTAGGCTTTTCGCTTCCATTTGTGGAGGTGTAATGGATCTCGTCGAACTTTGTTAGTAGTTCCTTCTTTATGAATGAGATGAAGCAAAGCTTTTGCCTCCGTTTCAAAAAAACACGTCAAGAGGAATTTCTTTTATAGTAGAGCCGATAATGGAGTGAAGTCCATGCGTGCAACGCCACAAGCTACAGAGTAGTAGTAGAGCACTTTACGTACAGAGCCATATTGCACAGTTCCCAATGCCCCGCCAGGCTTTTCCGGCTCCTCGGGCTTAATTGGGAGGCGCTAGTTTAAATATGCTACTAGCTGGAAGCTGCAAGCGAGGTGCGGCTAGGGCGAGCACGCGAGCCACGGGATGCTGGGAAGGAAAACCCGTTCACGTGGCTAGGCTGTCCAGTGCACCCAGATTGTGGGGCCGCACGTCCGTTTGACTTCAAAACTCAAACTACCCATGTAAAATATTGGCTCGCAGCGAAGTGTAGTAGTACTATTTAAAAAAAAGGCCGCCGTGCGTTCGGCCGAGATCGAACCCACAAAACGAGGTATACACTCCCGCGACCATTAGTAGTACTCGTTGGAGTACAACGCAACCTAGAATCGCCTTTTGTCGCTAGTAGTACGTACATTGTTCCTTACAAGAAACCCCTAATGGTTAATAGTATAGCCAGCTGCTGACTATAAGCCAGTGCCATGTCATCTACAGCCCATCTTATAGCCAACATGTACAATAATAGATCAAAAGAGTGTACTACTTTTTTATTATGTGGCCCACTTCTCATTCTCACAAAGTGCCTAGGAGCACCTGCTAGAGCTGGCTCTTCACGAAGAGCCCGCTTACCTTCTCTCTCCTCTTCTCTTTCCTCCAACTAAGCAGAAATATACTAGTTTATTTCTTATAGCCCGCTGACTCAGCTCTATTGTACTTGCTCTAATAATGCAAGAAACCACTAAAATGCCAAGAAACTACTACCACTTGCATACGTGGCAGACTTAAGATAAGACTACCTTATCAACCATTGTACATGCTCTTACCAACAAAAATCCTCGAGTGACCTCCTACCTCCGGCCCGTCCACCTAGTCATCCTCGGCCATGGGACGCAGCTACCGCCGCCGGCAGAAGGCGAGGTCAAAACCGCCGGCGGTGCGGAGCCCATGTTGCGGCAGCCCGGATGCCAGCTCCGTCTGGCGCTCACGGCTGCTAGCTAGCCAAGATAGCTCCGTCCAGCTGCTTGTCTGCAAGGTTTGCTAGCTAGATTAGCACGGCACCGCGGCGGCTTGCTCGCGCGCGCTGCGCTAAGGCCAACCATCTGGCTCGAGCGAAGGCCAGCGCGGCGGCTTGCTCGCTCGTGAGTCACGCTCGGGCCAACCTACCAACCCGTGCGGAGGCCAGCGCGGCGTCCGGCCCGTCCGGCGGAGCGGCGGCCAACTCGCTCATCACCGGCGCCACCGACGAACACGCATCAGTACTGTTTGAAGTAATGTTCAGGAAAAATAATGATTTGAGGGGGAATAACAGGATAGAAGGTCAGATGTGGGTCCCTCGTGTCAACGGTCAAACAAAATGTGTTGGTTTAAGCTGCCTCTCAGCACAGACGTGTGGACCAACCCTGTCATAAATGGGTTTAAACGAACCTAATCGGTAGGAGTACTAGGTAGTTTTTGGCGTGGATTAAGAAATTTTGGGTATGTTTTTGCTATTTTTTTTACAATAGATTCTTCCTAGGGCTGGTTGAAAGTGGTAGTTTTTTGTTAAATACTCTACATATTGTAAGTAGGAGTGAAAGTTAAGCTTTGGAAGCCAATAAGCAAGGCTAGTTACATAGTGCATATGTGTACATGATTGAAAGTAAATATCAACCATGAGTGACTAATATCTTGATGGAAAACTCGAAACTATGGAATACTAGGAAAAAAATGTATGGTTGGAAATACTAGCAATGTTCATGTCCGTTGCAACGAATCATAATTAGAATAATACTTATTCACAAACTTGGTACAAAACACTCTAATTTTGATATACATATGTCACTAGAGATATATTATGTTTCAATTAGAATATATTCCTTGGGCTGTTTTGGTGAGGTCAAGGAGGGATGTGGTTGGTTTTAAGATACTAATTATGGGTTTCTCTGCAAATTGGTAGACAAGTGGGATGTTGGTGAGAAAAGGCAAAAACTTACCTCACAATCGTTAGATGTAGATCCAATGGTCAGAAACGACGGATGGCAGACACACCAGCATCACCAACTTAGTCTTGTGTAGGAGTACTAGCAAGATCCGTGCATTGCATGGAACATCAGGATGCAATTTTTTTATAAAACACTTGTTGTGATTGACCCTTGCGGGAGTAATCCCATGTGTAAAAACTAACGATATCTCGAGAAATATGAGATAAGGTGAAGAGGAGTGGGGTGTGGTGGTGGTTGGTGGTCGGACTGAGCGGAGGCATGGGGATTGACGACGCCGGCAGCGGCCACCAAGCCAGTTTGTTCCAGAGGCTTCCTTTCTTAATTGCTCAACAATGAGGTTTGTTGGAGATAAGGATGAACGAGGGAAGGCCTTGCCTGCAAATGTGGAGAGGGGTGCGGGTATCTTTTAGTTTAATTTCCATCCGTCAGATATAGATCGGACGGTCTATATTGCAAGATGGCACACGTACCATCATCACCAACTCGGTTTTTTATAAGAGAAGAAATATAAGTATGGAGATACAAACGTATTATCGATACTTGCTTCCGTAAACTAGCATCTACATTCTATTCAACGCCTCGGCATGTGGGGCCTTAGCACAATGACTTCTCGACTGTGTAAAACAAAGATGTTCCCGTCGCCGACAAGGAGGGGGTGACGGCGGTGCGCTTTTTGGCTTGCTCTAGTCCTAGTAGTCATACTAGGTGGTCTAAGCACGTGTAGATTTATTCTTTTTCACGTCTCGTGTTCGCCGTACTGCCACGACTGTTGATGAATAGACGGTAAGTTATTCATGGGGAAACCCTTGTTGAGCGTGTTTGCGAGAGAGAGAGAGAGAGAGAGAGAGAGAGAGTGCGTGTGTGATATGTTAGAGACTGAGGCAATGATAACAGATTCTTTGTGTCTATGTGTGTGGAGGATAGAGAGAGACATGTACATGGGGCTTTGTGTTGTGTAACATGGAGACACATATACATAATTAGAGAGTGAGTGTGTGAGATACACATGCGGACATGAGGAGAGATGAGGATCCAGATAAATGGGTGTTTGTGCGTGTCTGTGTGTGTTTGTGCACGCGTTTGTGTGTGAGAGGGAGAGAGTGTATGTGGAGTAGAGAGACCACTGATGATGTAAACCTAGTATAAGGAAAGGGGGAATGGTGTGACATGTGTAGTAGCGAGATAGCACGGGTGCGGGCGGGGGGAGCAGACTATTTGGAAGAGACATCGAGTGTGTGTGTGGGAGAGGGGTGTGAGAGCGAGAGAAAGAGAGAGCTAGCGACGGAGAGAGAGAGAGAGAGAGAGAGAGAGAGAGAGAGAGAGAGAGAGGAAGAGAGGGGGCGAGAGGGGTCGTTTGTGTCCATAAATGGCGTATAGATAGGGAGACAATGTTGATGTTGTCCGAAATTGGCCTATGAACGGAGACGCAAGGGAAGCGAGTCATCGTGTGTGTGATAGGGACTTCATGAGAGATCTAGAATAGATGGTGTAGAGAACAATGTGCGAAATCGAGAATGATTATTCATTAGGGAGCTATGCAAAGAGTCACGACATATATGTATACAGGGAAGGAGCTGGGGCGGGTCCGCATGTGGGAGAGATAGAAAGAGGAGAGTGGAGCACAAGGAGACAAAGTGTGCTTGTTTGCAGTGGGGGTGGTGTGTGAGGTGAGTGCGCGAGAACCACATGACTAGGGAGATAGACGTTTTGGGGCGACGTTTTGTGTGTATGGGAAATATACACTCTACATAGTGCGTGTGCTTGGGTAAGAGAGATAGCGGGAGACCTAGAGATTGAGGGAAGAGATGTGTGCATGCCTGAGAGACAAAGTGATAGAGACCTATGTTGGGGTCCGGACTTTACAAGAGAGAGGGGTGTTAATGTGCTCGTGTGTTGGCGTTT